>NW_027506875.1:1732308-1832308 GCF_052324685.1 Brachyhypopomus gauderio | reverse complement strand
ACTCACACACTACTAACACTACACACACACACACCAGTACTAACACTGCACACACACCAGTACTAACACTGCACACACACCAGTACTAACACTACACACACACCAGTACTAACACTACACACACACCAGTACTAACACTACACACACACCAGTACTAACACTGCACACACACCAGTACTAACACTGCACACACACCAGTACTAACACTACACACACACCAGTACTAACACTACACACACACCAGTACTAACACTGCACACCCACACACTACTAACACTACACACACACCAGTACTAACACTGCACACCACACACTACTAACACTGCACACCACACACTACTAACACTACACACCACACACTACTAACACTACACACAGACACACCAGTACTAACACTGCACGCCCACACACTACTAACACTACACACACACCAATACTAACACGGCACACCACACACTACTAACACTGCACACCCACACACTACTAACACTACACACACACCAGTACTAACACTACACACACACCAGTACTAACACTACACACACACCAATACTAACACTACACACCACACACTACTAACACTACACACACACACACACCAGTACTAACACTGCACACCCACACACTACTAACACTGCACACCCACACACTACTAACACTACACACACACCAATACTAACACTGCACACCACACACTACTAACACTGCACACCCACACACTACTAACACTACACACACACCAGTACTAACACTACACACACACCAGTACTAACACTACACACACACCAGTACTAACACTACACACCACACACTACTAACACTACACACACACACACCAGTACTAACACTGCACACCCACACACTACTAACACTACACACACACCAGTACTAACACTATACACACACACACCAGTACTAACACTGCACATCCACACACTACTAACACTATACACACACCAATACTAACACTGCACACCACACACCAGTACTAACACTGCACACACACACACACACATACACATGCAGATGTGTTTTGGTGTCCCTGTTGCTTCTCTGTTTGAGACACTCTTCATCTAGTAAGAACCTGCATGTTTTCATAATGTTGTTCACATTACACATTAAAGCAGATCAATGGGTTTAATTTTACTCAAAAAATAAGAAATCTTGTTTTTATTCCTGCTTTTGTTTACTAAACACCATATTTAACACCAGGATGCCTGTGTAGTCACATATTCCTGCTCTATAAGACATTATATCGCCCTCTAGTGTGAAAATAATGAATTCCTTAAGATTATTGAACAGAAGTTTAACTCCTGTTTTAAATATTTTTATGTGTTTTAATGAAAAATATTATTAATCACATCATTATGTCCTGCCTGTACTGATACAGTTCCAGTGTGTGTGGATTACAGCACACACACAAGAACAAGTATTCCATAGTGGGATGGGGTAGTGATGGGGTTAGTGTTAGTGAGGGTAGTGATGGGGTTAGTGTTAGTGAGGGTAGTGATGGGGTTAGTGTTAGTGATGGGGTTAGTGTTAGTGGGGGTAGTGATGGGGTTAGTGAGGGTAGTGATGGGGTTAGTGTTAGTGAGGGTAGTGATGGGGTTAGTGTTAGTGAGGGTAGTGATTGGGTTAGTGTTAGTGAGGGTAGTGATGGGGTTAGTGTTAGTGGGGGGTAGTGATGGGGTTAGTGTTAGTGGGGGTAGTGATGGGGTTAGTGTTAGTGGGGGTAGTGATGGGGTTAGGGTTAGTGGGGGTAGTGATGGGGTTAGTGTTAGTGGGGGTAGTGATGGGGTTAGTGTTAGTGAGGGTAGTGATGGGGTTAGTGTTAGTGGGGGTAGTGATGGGGTTAGGGTTAGTGTTAGTGGGGGTAGTGATGGGTTAGTGTTAGTGGGGGTAGTGATGGGGTTAGTGTTAGTGTTAATGAGGGTAGTGATGGGGTTAGGGTTAGTGTTAGTGGGGGTAGTGATGGGGTTAGGGTTAGTGGGGGTAGTGATGGGGTTAGGGTTAGTGGGGGTAGTGATGGGTTAGGGGTAGTGATGGGGTAAGTGTTAGTGGGGGTAGTGATGGGGTTAGGGTTAGTGGGGGTAGTGATGGGTTAGGGGTAGTGATGGGGTTAGTGTTAGTGTGTGTCCACCCCCCGCACCACCAGACGAACAGATGAACAGAATATGAGTTGCTTTTAAACACTAATGCTGTCTGGGTCAGAGTGGTGCAGTACTCCCTGTAATGGAAGTGGAGATGGTGCCTAAAATGTCTGTCTGTAAAATGTCTGTAGGTGTTTACATTTGGGTGGAGGGAGGACATCAGAGTTGGAGACCCACTGCACACTAAGAAGGTGTGTTTCGACGCCATCTCCACCAACAGTCCCGTCACGCTGTATGACTGTCACAGCATGAAGGGAAACCAGCTGTGGAGCTACCGAAAGGTACAAAACCCAGCAGCCTTCACACGCAGTCTGGTTGCATTATAACAGACTTACAGATTATGATCATTATAACACACTTACAGATTACAGGCATTATAACAGACTTACAGATTATGATCATTATAACAGACTTACAGATTATGAGCATTATAACACACTTACAGATTATGATCATTATAACAGGCTTACAGATTACAGGCATTATAACAGACTTACAGATTACGGGCATTATAACAGGCTTACAGATTGCAGGCATTATAACAGGATTACAGATTACGGGCATTATAACAGGCTTACAGATTATGAGCATTATAACAGGCTTACAGATTATGAGCATTATAACAGGCTTACAGATTTTGAGCATTATAACAGGTTTACAGATTATGAGCATTATATCAGGTTTTCAGATTACAGGCATTATAACAGATTTACAGATTATGAGAATTATTACAGGCTTACAGATTATGGGCATTATAACAGATTTACAGATTATGAGCATTATAACAGTCTTACAGATTACGAGCATTATAACAGGCTTGCAGATTATGAGCATTATAACAGGCTTTGGAGCAGCACCAGTTACTAATAACTGAATTCAAAAATATGTTGATCTCATAAAATATAGACAGCAGTAGTGGTGTATTTTCTTACACCTCCTTCTCCTCTGTGCAGGATAAGACCCTGTATCACCCCGTCAGCAACAGCTGCATAGACAGTAGCCCCACAGACAGGCGTATCTTCATGAACACATGTGACCCCAGTGCACCTAGTCAGCAGTGGCTCTTTGAGAAGACCAACTCAACAGTTCTGGAGCAGTTTAACAACAATCACAGCTCCTGAAGTTGAGACTCCACTCTGGGAGCTGGGCTACACTACAGAACCACCGTGAGGCAGCAGACTCTGGCAGGACTCTGACAGGATTCTGGTAGGACTCTGGTGGGACTTTGGCAGGACTCTGGTGGGACTTTGGGAGGACTCTGGTGGGACTTTGGCAGGACTCTGGTGGGACTTTGGGAGGACTCTGGTGGGACTTTGGCGGGACTCTGGTGGGACTTTGGCGGGACTCTGGTGGGACTCTGTCAGGACTTTGGCGGAACTCTGTCAGGACTCTGGTGGGACTCTGGCGGGATGGTGAGGAAAGTGGAGAAGATCCTGTACAAAACTTTTGTTTCTAACAAAACACTATGTCTAATTTATGAAAGTTATTCTTACAGGAGCTCAAAATGATGGACATCTTAAAATGGCCGCCCCTCTATCCCTGTTGGCGGTGCTGTTATTCACAGGTGCAGAGCTGTAGCTTTCTTCTCCTCCCCTCCATCTTCCTCCCCTCATTCTCCTCTGGGCACAAAGGCTTTACACACTCAGCACTGGGCCATTAAACAGAGGCTCCGCCCACACAGCACTGGGCCATTAAACAGAGGCTCCGCCCACACAGCACTGGGCCATTAAACAGAGGCTCCGCCCACACAGCACTGGGCCATTAAACAGAGGCTCCGCCCACACAGCACTGGGCCATTAAACAGAGGCTCCGCCCACACAGCACTGGGCCATTAAACAGAGGCTCCGCCCACACAGCACTGGGCCATTAAACAGAGGCTCCGCCCACACAGCACTGGGCCATTAAACAGAGGCTCCGCCCACACAGCACTGGGCCATTAAACAGAGGCTCCGCCCACACAGCACTGGGCCATTAAACAGAGGCTCCGCCCACACAGCACTGGGCCATTAAACAGAGGCTCCGCCCACACAACACTGGGCCATTAAACAGAGGCCCGCCCATACAGCACTGGCCCATTTAACAGAGGCTCCACCCACACAGTACTGAGACATTTAACAGAGGCTCCGCCCACACAGCACTGGGCCATTTAACAGAGGCTCCGCCCATACAGCACTGGGCCGTTTAACACAGGCTCCGCCCACACAGCACTACCTGCAGCCACACTATAGACAAACGTGGAGTGAGTCAGACCATAGCCTTGGTCTGGCTTTATTTATGTGTGTTTCACACCCCAATGTGATTAAATCCTTGGATTTGATTAGCTGATAAACAGGTCTGTGTGACAGCAGAGCAAAGCCCTTTGGATGTGGTGTGTGTTGCCCTCTGCTGGGCTGGAGGACATATGGAAACTCATAGTGGGAAACTGCAGGCAGGTCTTGCTGCAAGAATACATTATGGTGCCTGGCACAGAGGTAATATGCCCTGAACTGTATAATCCCAAACCTAACCCAAACTGTGTAATCCCAAACCTAACCTGAACGCTCACACCAACTGCACTGGGTAAATATCATTTTGTATGTTGAATACAGCTTCCACTTAAAGCTGTGTGTGTGTGTGTGTGTGTGTGTGTGTGTGTGTGTGTGTGTGTGTGTGTGTGTGTGTGTGTGTGTGTGTGTGTGTGTGTGTGTGTGTGTTTTGGTTTGCTTTTCATCCTTTATTGAACCGCCTTCGTTACATTTGGGGGGGGTAAGACCACTATAAACAATGTACCAGGAGGTCGATGTTATGCTCATTCAGACGTATTTACAGTTATGAGCTTTCTGTTGGATTTTTTTCTGCTGGATTATGTGGATTTCTTGGGAGAGCATCCATTCATGATTAATTAATACTAAATGGCTTTTTCTGTGGTTTCCGGTGTTTTCCGTCTCTGGTCGTTTCTCCAGGCTGTGGATACTCCATCATACATGGATGTTGATTTGGCTTAAATGTCAGTGTTGAACCTTAACCTCAACCTTAGAGATCATTGGCACCCAGTCAAAATCTCCATCACCTTACTCATCTAAGTGCTAAGCTGTGTGACTCCAAAGCCCTTGTGATCAGGGTCTCTGCAGCCTGGAAACCAGTACACTGGTGACTGTGTTGATCACTCTTACTGGGATGTCATGAATTCCAGTGTTAAGTGAGAGCGAAAGGTGCTTGTTTGGCTGGATGAGGGTTGGGGACACGGAGGTTTGGATTAAATACTTCACTCCCCATTTTGTGCCATCTTGCATTTTCTAACTATTTTATTATGATAAGAGGGAATCTGAGGGAATCTTTTTATAATGTTAAAACAATTATATTTTGTATGCTGCAATTTTTTTAAACTCTACAAATATTTTAATTGAAACATGATTTTTAAGAATACCATTTTATGTCCAGAGCAGATATTTGTTATTTAAAAATTATTATAAAAGCATCTGAATGCAATTTGAATGCATAAATAATTACAGAAGACATATCAGAAGTATTTTTTTACATGAGCAACTGTAAAATGTTTAGATGTTGAACACTACGGTTGAACTGGAACTGTAACATATTTTCTTTGAAATATAAAATAAACTGAGTAACATTTGCGTAACATGACTCTTATTTTGAAATCTGCCTTGTGGGTTCTTACTGCATCCTCTATACTGAAGAAGGCTGGCGTGTGCACCTGTCCTAAACTGAAGAAGGCTGGCGTGTGCACCTGTCCTAAACTGAAGAAGGCTGGCGTGTGCACCTGGCCTAAACTGAAGAGGGCTGTCGTGTGCACCTGTCCTAAACTGAAGAAGGCTGGCGTGTGCACCTGTCCTAAACTGAAGAGGGCTGTCGTGTGCACCTGTCCTAAACTGAAGAGGGCTGTCGTGTGCACCTGTCCTAAACTGAAGAAGGCTGGTGTGTGCACCTGGCCTAAACTGAAGAGGGCTGTCGTGTGCACCTGTCCTAAACTGAAGAAGGCTGGCATATGCACATGTCCTAAACTGGCTGACTCACATCCGTCTCCACTACACCACCTACTGCACATGGTCTCTTTACACTTCAAATTATACTTCATACATTAATCTGTTGACATTCCCTCCTCTGTTGAAGCTGCTGTGGTATATTAGCATTCATCAATTAATTTGCAATAAAATAACATTAGTAGTAATCCATCCACCCACTATCCTAGTTTGTTGCATAGTGTGTATTTATATACTGCTAGTATAAGTATATACTGCTAATATAAGTATATACTGCCTGTTTCCTGTGCTACATCTCTCTTGAGTTATGAATGACCAATTACCTTTTCTAACTGAATTATGAAAAATCTGAACTTTTGTCTGTGTGTGTTTAGACTATTGTAAGGCACTCTATATGGGCTAACCTGTTCAGTATTGCATGGTGTATGTTATTTTTTAATTCTACCTAATTATTTTATTCGTTTTGTATATTTTTGGTCTTTAAATGTGCTTTGTGCTTTATTTTAGAATATATGTAATGACTTTTATAATGCATTACATGACATATGTGAGAGAGGGGCCAGTTGAGGTGGTTTGGGCGTCTGGTCCTGATGCCACCTGGGCGTCTCCCTGGTGAGGTGCTCCAGGCATGTCCAACTGGGAGGAGACCCCGGGGAAGACCCAGGACACGCTGGAGAGATGATATCTCTCGGCTGACCTGGGAACGCCTCGGTATCCCCCCAGAAGAGCTAGAAGAGGTGGCTGGAGAGAGGGAAACCTGGATTAGGCTATTGCCCCCATGACTCGGACCTGGATAAACAGATGAAAATGGATGGATGGATGGATGTTTTCCGTTTCTGCTTTTGCATATTCCTACCAACTCTACTGCACTTGTGCTCTTGTGTGACAATGCCAGAAAAAATTAATTGTACGTTTATACTTAGTGAACAGAGACTCTGATTTTCATAAGAAATAAACTGTATCCTGGGACATCTAATTTCTCACTGAAAGTCTGTGGAGATTTTCTGGATCTTACAGGACGAAGATTGTGGCCATAGAGGTTTTATAATCATACACCATGTTGACACCTTCTAGTGCTCTAACGGCCTCTGTCACGCCAACTCCCCCTGGTGGAGGATGTAGGTAAAATCACACCCTTTGTCAACGTTTGTGTCCGACGGGGATTAACATCGAGTCGACGCTTTAGGCTGTTCACAAACGATATTTCATATTGCGGTATATTTTAAGATAAGGCCTGAAACACAGAAATGTCACGTCTGCGGAGCTGAAACGCGTTATTACTTTCTTGTATGTCTTCGTGTCAAGTGCGTCAAATGTTTTTTTACCCTTGGTACAAGCTAGCTCGTTACAGGTCTGAAGACCGTATTGAGTACTTCTAAAGGCGGTCGTGGTTTAACTGATATATTTTGTACATTGATCAATAATTTCCTCCTTCATTTCAGTATGTAATTCTGTCGACCGAAGCCATAAGCTTCTCATAAACATACGGCAAACCAGTAGAGAATACGGAAGTGTTACGGACCGAATGACACATGCAACAACCAATCAGAACTCAGAGAAACAACGCGAGTACCCGCCCTGACCAGCGGCGGACCAATCACGGCGTAGCTGGCCAACTTCCGCCGCGATACAGGACGCGCTCCATTGTACGAGTTGTACGCGACGGCAGCGCCGAGCTGAGGTAAAAGCGCCCAGACTAGAGCCGCCGCGGCCGGAGGACCGAGACTAGACCCACCGCGGCCGGAGGAGCAACACACGGGCGCCCCGCCGGCCTGCCTGAACCGCCAACGGGCGGGAAAGTAGTTGGCGTTGCGCACGACTGAGTTGAGGAGATTTATCCGCTGTGGCGGCAGCCTGAGTGCGGCTAGGCTAACGGCTAGGCTAACTAAGCTAACGGCTAGCTGTAGCGCGCGCTGCGTTCGAGTTGTTCGAGTTCGTGTTTGAGTTGTTCGAGTTGTTGTTGGTCGTACCGGACGTTAATAACTCGCTCCGTCCGACCGCCGTGTCCTCTCGCCCGCTCCGCCCCGCTGATGTGTCCGGCGCGTCCGGCGAGTCTCTCTGCGGTCTGACGAGCGGCGGGCGGAGCGCGCGGCGTTGCCGTTACACCCGCGCGCGCGGGCACACCGGCGGCGGCGGGCGCGTGGGAGGGGCGCGCGGCGCGGCGCGATGAACGGGTTCAGCACGGAGGAGGACAGCCACGACGGGCCGGCCGCGCCGCCCTTCTACGGGCAGACGTGCTGCCTGATCGAGGACGGGGAGCGCTGCGGCCGCGCCGCCGGGAACGCGTCGTTCAGCAAGCGGATCCAGAAGAGCATCTCACAGAAGAAACTCAAACTGGACATCGACAAGAGCGTGAGTGTAACGGGTAACGGGGCCGGTAACGGGGCGGGACACACACCGCCGAGCTCGGATACCCATCCCGGAAACTGCAGAGAGGCCGTGTGGGTTTTGAGGAGTGCAGCTGGTGTCGGGGTGTTGAGCAGTTATGGCGGATATACCGGGGATGTCCCGGTAAACCGTCCGGTTGACTTCAGTCTGCGGTAATCTACGGTTACTAATCCAGGGGCAGGCTCATCAGAGGGAGGACGGGGTTCAGCACAGAGAACATGGTGACGGGGAAGTGTGTGTGTGTGTGTGTGTGTGTGTGTGAGATATAGTGGAAGTGTGTGTGTATATATAATATACATATGAGTAATATATATATATTACACACACACACACACACATTACTACGTACCCAGCACCGACCTTTCTAGCTGCAGTGGTACTAGCGGACCTGTAAAAGTGTGTGTGTGTGTGAGATCAGCGACCGACCAGGGTGATGTTAAAGTCCGGTGTCATTGTTGTTTCCTTAGATCTCCGACCTTCAACAATGCAGTAAGTTATCCTAGTTGTGTAGTTAACCAGCATCTTAGTAGTCGTATTTTGTCTGGACCTTCAAACACCGAGAACGTTACAGTGGAGTCATTATACGGATACTGTTGGGTATTGTTGGTCCTGCGTCCTGTCTTGCTGCACTTGTGCGGTGTGGGTGCGCTGCCCTGCGGGGACGTGTGCCCCTCTGCGGGGACATGTGCTGCTGATGTGGAGTGTTTGTCGTGGGACATCTCGTTCATCACGAGCACCGTCGGTGTGTGACGTTGACCGGTACTGTCGTTGTGAGACAACGGTCATCTGTGCTCGCGAGCTGAGATCTTTCTCCGGAAACTTCACTACAAGTTTTACATTTTTACAAGGCTCCAACTAACTGCATCTCCATGTGTGTATATTCAAATATACATATGTACCTACATATGGCATATACCTTGCTACTTGTAAGTTTGTGAACCACCCAAACATGGTCATTGTTTTCTATATAAATAATAACCTTATGAAATTAACTTCGAAATCTCAATTTATAAAGCAGACTTTCCACATAAGAGACACTAAAGATAAACATTCATTATTTATTCAACAATAGTATTATCTCTCCAAAAACTGATAATCTGTCAAGTGTAAAAGTATGTGAACTCTTTTAATTGGGAGCTTGTGGAACCACCTTCTGCAGCCAACGAGGGTCTCACGTCTGTGTTTTGTGAGTGCTGCCCTCCTCCTTGCACAGCTCCACCTGTGGAGAGGCTGAGACATGGAGTCTTTAAAAAGACTGTGGGTTGGTCTAAATTTTTAAAAATGTATATTGAGATTAATAAAAGTTAGAGGTGGCACATGTGCACTAGGTGAGAGAACTAGAGTGAATGGCACTACCGTGTGGACATTTATATAGTTAAAAATACTACTGTCTTAATTGGTAGATTTGAAACTGTGTGGTTGATTTGTTTTTTATAATACTCCAACCGCCTACATTTCTACATGGAGGGGGTGTCTCCAGTATCTCTTTTGTGCTAATAGCCAGCAAATACGGGATGTTTCGGGATTTTGCCCCCTCACTTCCCGTGAGAGGCACTTTGGAGTCAGTTTGTCCAAGTGCTCTCTGGCAAAGTTTAAACATGCAACTTGGTCTTTCTTGAGGTCAAAGGCTTCTAGCTGCTCCCATGAGTGTCGTGTGTTGATTTTTCATCTGATTGTAGACATGTACGTTTATCCCAGATGTGTGTGTGTGTATGTATAGTATATTATAGTATATTATGTTTTTTGGTGGGTGTGTGTCTATATAACCAATATAGTGAATATAATCATTAGAGTGGGTCTCTATTACAGGTGTGTGTATGTATAGTGAATATAATCATTAAGAGTGGGTTTCTATTACAGGTGTGTGTATGTATAGTGAATATAATCATTAGAGTGGGTCTGTATTACAGGTGTGTGTGTGTGTGTGTATAGTGAATATAATCATTAGAGTGGGTCTGTATTACAGGTGTGTGTGTGTGTGTATGTATAGTGAATATAATCATTAGAGTGGGTCTGTATTACAGGTGTGTGTGTATGTATAGTGAATATAATCATTAGAGTGGGTCTCTATTACAGGTGTGTGTGTATAGTGAATATAATCATTAGAGTGGGTCTGTATTACAGGTGTGTGTATAGTGAATATAATCGTTAGAGTGGGTCTCTATTACAGGTGTGTGTATGTATAGTGAATATAATCATTAGAGTGGGTCTCTATTACAGGTGCGGCACCTGTACATCTGTGACTTCCACAAAAACTTCATCCAGAGTGTCCGCAACAAACGGAAGAGAAAAACGAGTGATGATGGAGGAGAATCACCTGAACACGATGTGGAGGTGCCAGAGGTAACACCACACACACTCTCATATTCATATATATATATATATATATATATATATACACACACACACACCCCGCACTCACACCTGCCTCCTCTTCAACGCTGCTATAAGCCATGTAGAGGTGCTTCAGAAGGTGAACCCTAACCCTCAGGGTAAAGTTATAAAGTACTAAAACTGGTGAAAAAGTCCCGACATCCAAGTGGTTAATTTGCCTTTATTTTATTAGCCTACAATTAGCCTAAAATTCCTTTATTTAAATTTTGGTCATTTTGATGAATGCAGTTGGGCTCAGTGTTTAAGTGCTTTATGAAGGTGTTTCTGGACATTTCTCCATTTATTCCAAGATTTATCCCAGTTTGTCACTCAGAGTAGGTGAGGAACTTCAACGTGGTTGGGTGCTGCTAGTCCTGTTGCAGCAGACATGTCTGTTTTCTGTCTTCGTACTGCAGCAGATTAACTGCTATCGGTTTAATTACTTTGATTTGCCGTATTCAGACGAGTCCCCTCGTGTTGCTTTCCCAGGTGGACTTGTTCCAGCTGCAGGTGAACACACTGAGGCGCTATAAACGGCACTACAAGATCCAGACCCGACCTGGACTCAACAAAGCCCAGCTGGCTGAGGTACACACATCACACACCCGGCGCATTACACACTCCTACAGCCTCTTCTACATCCTCAAAAATATCAGAACAATTCAGCCATTTTTCTCCATAGAAGCCAGTCAGGGTTTTTTTCAGTCCCTTGGTGTCAGGAGACACCTGCCCTCACTCTGGACAGACCTTCCTCAGGAGACACCTGCCCTCACTCTGGACAGACCTTCCTCAGGAGACACCTGCCCTCACTCTGGACAGACCTTCCTCAGGAGACACCTGCCCTCACTCTGGACAGACCTTCCTCAGGAGACACCTGCCCTCACTCTGGACAGACCTTCCTCAGGAGACACCTGCCCTCACTCTGGACAGAACTTCCTCTTTGTGCCTCCAGACTTCTACATCTCTAGTGCTGTAGTGCACAGCTATACTGCACCGCTTGTTTCATGACCCTGACCCTTGTTCATGCTGTAGTTCATGACCCTGACCCTTGTTTACCCTGTAGTTCATGACCCTGACCCTTGTTTACCCTGTAGTTCATGACCCTGACCCTTGTTTACCCTGTAGTTCACGTCCCTGACCCTTGTTTAACCTGTAGTTCATGACCCTGACTCGTTTACCCTGTAGTTCACGTAGTGTGTGTGTGTGTGTGTGTTGATGTTGGTGTTGGTGTTGAAGCCCTGACTCAACTATAGTGATGATTTTGTGTGGTTGTGTTGAAACCCTGACTTGGCTACAGTGCTGCTGTTTTTGTGTGTGTGGGGTTGTTGTGTTGGTTCTAACTCAACTACAGTGTGTTTTTGTGTGTGTGGTTGTTGTGTTGGTCACTCAACTACAGTGTGTTTTTGTGTGTGTGGTTGTTGTGTTGGTCACTCAACTACAGTGTGTTTTTGTGTGTGTGGTTGTTGTGTTGGTCACTCAACTACAGTGTGTTTTTGTGTGTGTGGTTGTTGTGTTGGTTCTAACTCAACTACAGTGTGTTTTTGTGTGTGTGGTTGTTGTGTTGGTTCTAACTCAACTACAGTGTGTTTTTGTGTGTGTGTGGTTGTTGTGTTGGTTCTAACTCAACTACAGTGTGTTTTTTTGTGTGTGTGGTTGTTGTGTTGGTTCTAACTCAACTACAGTGTGTTTTTGTGTGTGTGTGGTTGTTGTGTTGGTTCTAACTCAACTACAGTGTGTTTTTTTGTGTGTGTGGTTGTTGTGTTGGTTCTAACTCAACTACAGTGTGTTTTTGTGTGTGTGTGGTTGTTGTGTTGGTTCTAACTCAACTACAGTGTGTTTTTGTGTGTGTGTGGTTGTTGTGTTGGTTCTAACTCAACTACAGTGTGTTTTTGTGTGTGTGTGGTTGTTGTGTTGGTTCTAACTCAACTACAGTGTGTTTTTGTGTGTGTGTGTGTGTGTGGTTGTTGTGTTGGTTCTAACTCAACTACAGTGTGTTTTTGTGTGTGTGGTTGTTGTGTTGGTTCTAACTCAACTACAGTGTGTTTTTGTGTGTGTGGTTGTTGTGTTGGTCACTCAACTACAGTGTGTTTTTGTGTGCTGCTGGTTCTGTGTTCTGAATCTTTGGGCATCATCTGATTTAACTGGATTAATAAACACCAGTTGTTTGGTTTCTGGGATGTTTGCAATGGTTGTTTGTTTTATTTACTTGTTTGTTGTAAACATGTTCTGAAGCATGGCTCCATACCCTCTTAAACGTCCCCTATGTTTACACCAATACTTTCTCACCTCAAACTCCATGGTAACCTACTCCATCCAAACATGTGAAGACTAATAATGAAGTAAGGTGTGTTGTGCCACGGGGGTGTGTGAGGATTAACCCTCACTAATGGACTCCAGGAACTGAGTTCTACCACGTTCATTTAGATGATGTAGTGAGTGCCTGTACCCCTGCTGTACTGGGGCTAGTTCAGTGTTCATGAGAACTCATTACATCAGCAGCCTTCCCCCGTTTCCCTGCCCTGCGGGAACGGCCGTCCTAACGAGAGCAGCACCTCATTAATAAAGTAGAAGGCACAGCTCTGTTCAATTAGCTGTGAGCATCTCCGCTCGGCAGAGATGGGGGGGGTGTGTGAGCTGCGTGTTTACCCACATCTCTGGGCTAATGCACGCGCGGTCTAAAACAAAACTTTTATAATTATTATTTTTCTTTCTTATGGTACAGGTAGAAACCGGGGAACTCCTGTATGTGTGGCAGCTGTGTGTTTGTGAGCGAGAACCTGTTCGATGTTTCTGTTAACTGTTTATTTTCTTGTTGTTTTTTTTTTTTTTTAGACCGTCAGCCGTCATTTCCGGAACATTCCTGTGAATGAGAAGGAAACTCTGACCTACTTTATTTATATGGTGAAGAGCAGCAAGAGTCGTCTGGATCAGAAACCCGAGGGGAGCAAACAGCTGGACTGAGGACAGCGCCCCCCAGTGGACACGGCCCTGCTGCGCCCTGCTGCTGTTCTTAATGACTGCTTACATGGTAGCAGGACAAAGAGATTAATGGGAAAATACTTACATATTTATACATACAAGAGTACTCCCGTCTCTGGGCTGGGATATTAGTGTTACCATAAAGTGCTTCAGAATATGTCATGTCTCGAAGCGGCAGTTAACATCTTCAGCTTGCGTGCCAAACCTGTCAATTATGAAGAAAGCACACAGCCTACGTGTGTTGGTGAAGACGCTGTGTGTGGCCAGTGTCATGCTGGCTGTGTCCTCTGCCTTCATCTCTCTGGCGTGTGTGGTGTGTGTGAACAGCGCGTTATCGCCATGGTGACATGGCTGTGACAGTTTTCTCCCTTTCTCTTCTCCCCTTGTGTCATGTGACGTGTCCACCTCAGACTCCGCCCTCTATCTCTATGTAGATTTAGAAGCAGTGGAGTGTCATTCTGTCTTTTTTAAAACTTGTTTTAATAATTTTTAGTCGTACTAAATCCATTCCCATGTCACAAAGTCTCTGTGTTTTAAGAACTTGGACAAACTGGATCATCGTGGCTCCATTATGGCTCTGACTGTCCTAATGATTTGTAATATGAGAGGGAAGCGTGTGGTCCAGGGGGGAGTTGTGGTGGAGTTGTGGAGGAGTTGTGGAGGCTGTGTGTCCATCTCTCTCTCTGGAGTCTGGCTGCAGCACACCACAGCATTACTGCGCATAAACAACAACCCTCACACATTGTGAGAACCTTGGGGTACTTGGCATGTTGCCTTCTTAATTGACCATCAAAAATCCTTAAAATAAATCATTATTGTTAAGTGATTAATGAAGAAATTGATTGTCAATGAGGTAATTTATCTGATTGTATCATTTAAGCAGGTCCAGTTCCAACATGATAACATTGTAGTCCCTCTCTTCCAGAGTGTGTGTGTGTGTGTGTGTGTGTGGGGGGGGGGGGGGGGGGGGGGGGGGGGGAGGGGTGTATACATTGGCACCAGCAGCTCCGCCCCTCTGCAGCTCCACCCCTGTGCCTGAACAGAGGAGTTCAGATGGGAACATATTCAGGGCCCTGAGCTGCTGTATTAACACCTGTGGCCGTTTCTGGGATCACAGGTGTGTGGCATCGCCAGGCCCTGAAATTCTGGAGGTTTATTGGACAGTTTCAGTAAACTGCCACAGAGGATAACCTGATTGGATGACTTCCTAGTGGTCCTTATTGAACTTGTGTAAAGTGAACTTGTGTGTGGTGTGTCCTCTCTCTCTTCCTGCAGGACCTTGTGATAGTCCTACTGTCCTGTTTGCAGTTTTTATTTCTCATAGCATATGAATTGGTCTTTGAGTTTCTGTAAGTTTGTATCATGTAGGGTTTTCTGTTTTGTTGTTTATTCATTCACTTTATGGATTTGTTGTATTAGATAAAACAGACAACTGCATATTGCTTTTAATAAACAGTATACATCGGACACCTTTAATGCCTCTTGAGTTGGTGAGGTTTATAATTTATTTCCCAAAAGTTGTAATACCCCAAGTACGCCACAAGGGGTTGTTCATGAAGCAGTGTAACGCTGGCAGTGTGCACAAGCACCTTGGAGTGCAACTGTCCCAGGAAACTTCCTCACACTCCAGTAAAACATTTCTAACAAGGCTGCTCTGTAATTTTACAACATAAATGTTAGTACTTCATTTTCATGTTGCATGTCTACTGGTCTGGTGCTTTGGAGGAAAAACAGCATTCACGTCAGTCATGTTCTTCCAGACCTGGGTGCCTGTACACGGTGGCGATCGTATTCCCCTTTTCTTGTTTCCTGTTTTGTGTGGGTTTGTTTCAGACCTGCACAGACTTCCTGGGGCTCATTTCTGCTCATCTGTCCTGAGCCAAAGCTACAATGTCAAACATCTTCTGCGTGTGTACGAGCAGACACACACCAGGTCTGTCCTCCTTGTTGATGGATTCAGGGTGATGTGTTACTGCTGTTCAGAGCTTCAGCCCAGCACAGCGCCCCCTGGCGCTGCTAATGGCCCACTTCTTTCAAATGGGAACCTAATTTAATAAATTAGGTAACAATGTTCCTTGTTGTTGCAGATGATACAGCCAGAAGATGTTACTGTCCAAATTCTTCATACAAACTGTTTATTTTAGGGGTTTCTGGTCTAAAATGTTTTGAGCTTGGGTTATTGTAAGGGTTAACTTATGGTTTTAAGTTAATTTATCCAAAATGTTAAGGTGGCTGGGACACTTTTTTAAGTTTTTACAGTGCATTTACTGAAATACAGTTTCAGAATTATTTATTCTTTTCCAGGAGAACTGTTTGTATGTTTGTAAGATATGTTTTAGCTTTTCTGATGTTTTAGCTTTTCTGATGTTTAATCTTTTCTGGTGTGATGTTTGGAGTGCTGTAGTACTTGTGGTGACAGCTACAGACGTACAGAGTGGATACAGGTATCGATATCTGGTGTGTAGAAGTATATAATTTATTTGGACATGCAGGTTTAATTAATGCGGACGTTGATGGGATCATTTATTAGGGTTGTACCTATACTGGCTATTTTAACGATGTTGTTGCATTTTTAAAGTTTGTTTTAAAATATATAATGGTATAAATTATTGATTACATTTAATGCCAAATGTTACAAAATTTTATGCAAGAGTTATTTTGCTCTATTTGCTACTTTCCAGGTAACACGTATGAGAAGTACATAAGTAGACGCTGATCGAGGCATAAACCGGGTTACAGAATATAACGCCGTCGGATTTAGAAGATAACTACAATATATAAACTGTAAACACGCACATGTAGCTACAGGCGGTTAATGCTTCCAGTTTAAATAGGAAAACGAGGTGTTTCTCTCGGGGTCTATGTCAATAACCACTCTGTAATGTTACATATTAGGAGGAAACGGTCAACAATTACATTTCCAAATTTCCCATAAATAATTTATTAAAGTGTTATTAATTTTGTAGTAATTAAGTCAGAACATGACATCGCAAATATGACAGCTTTGATTTGAGTTATCTCTCACTTGTCTTGGCACTGTCCTCGAGGTAGATATTCAGAATTAATATATGATCGCTGATTAGAAAACCAATACTCCCACAACATACAAAAACGGTGCTCACATTTACACACACACACGCACACACACACAGCTTTGACTTGCGTTCCTAATTAAATGTTTCAGAGAATCCAAAAGTCAGAGGGCGTTCATACACACATGGTCTAGTCCCACATGGAGTCTCGTGTTGTACCAGGTCATTGCACTTTGTGAGCAGTGGTTGTAATCCGAGCCGAGAGCGCGTGGACGGTGTCCTGCAGCTCGCGCCTCGGAAGCGCGTCACGGGTTGAGCTCGAGCGCCCAGACGTGCTGCGGCCAGCCGCTCCTCCCTTTAATCTTCGTGTCGGCTCCTGGGGGCTCCTGCAGAAAAATATAAAAACACCAGTATAATTAAGGGGACAAATTTAACACGAACGCTTACATTTTTAACGTTTTCGCAGCTGCGTTTTTAAATAGTATTATAATAGCACACAGTTTAATCCTGTTTTCTCTTGTGTCACGTTGACATGTTCAGTCCTCACAGGTACTGCGGGTTTGATACGGCGTGCACGTGTGCTCTTAACTGGACTACAACTATTTAAACGGGTTCACGTTACCTTGTCGCGTTTCCTCTTCAGGTCCCTCCTGTCACACGTCTTCATTTCAGCGCTGAACTGCTGCGCGCCTGCCGGCTCCTTCTGCAGCACCTCCGTTAAGTAGGAGATGTAGCTGGTCGCCAGTCTCAGCGTTTTGATTTTGGACAGTTTGGTGTCCGCGGGCACGTTTGGGATACAGTCCCGCAGTTCGGCGAAGGCCGTGTTGATGCTCTCGGTCCTCCGACGCTCCTTCTTCGGGCCCGGAGTCCTCCTCTTCCCCAGCCTGGAGGAGAACACCTCCGCCTGACCCTCTCCACCGGCACCAGCAGGTCCGAGTTCGGTACAGTCCGAGGTTTCTATCTGGAATTCCGGTGAGATTTCTGAGTGATTTACAACCCAGCTCTGAAAATAAGGGTTATCTTGACACCGTGGCCCAAACGGGAACGTGTCGGTCATCAGGCGATAATGCTGGTAACTTCCGATAAGATTCATGTTGGGCCGGACCGCCGGTGTGTGGTACCAGTGATCATAAACACAAGGATGTTTCAGGCAGCGTGGGTCTTACTGCGACTGTATTGCACAAAGACAATAACACATTGTGCAGCTTTGGCTACAAAATACTTTTTTTTTCTTATGGCTACAAGACTCAATGCATTATCATTACTATTAGTTTCACAAAAGAATGCAGGTATCCATCATTTCAGCAGGTCGTTGATGAAGAAGCCGGTTGATCTGACCAGCTAACCCTGAGGGATATTTCAGGCTGGTGTGGGCGATGTTTATAGCGCCTGGTGGGGTTGGTGGGTCTGAACCACCTCCAAGCCAATGGACTTAAGAGTCGTGCGATAGGGTGGAGACTTGAGAAAAGTTTACAAGTTCTGTTGTAGTAAGATGGGTCCAGGGCAACACGTCTTCACAGAGGATGGTGACTACATTTTACCGTCCAGCAGACGTAGAATCTCATATCTCACAACATCCACTGTGAAAATTGAATGTTTGTGTTTGGGATTATTTCAGTCGTTGGCATGGTGGACTTTTCTTCACGAACTTTTCCCCCCATCTGATACATATTTTTCATCTCGGTGCCTCGCATATATTGTAATAATTTGTTAGATGTGCTTATAAAATGTTTTAATCATTTCGTGTTACACAGGCTACATGTGTCATTTAGCAATTCTGGTGTGTGTGTGGAGGGTTCAATTTCGTCCCTTTTCCACCCTCTTATCAAACATTTCTAGTTTGTTACAGTAACAACAAAATGTTTCTTTATTGTATAGCTTATATATAGACATATTAGTAGAGCTTGTGTTGTGATCACGGACGTAATTTTGGGGGGGGGGACGGGGGGGACATGTCCCCCCACTTTTTCAAAAGCCGGCTTTGGTCCCCCCCAGTTTTTATGGTTAAAACCAAATATTTAAATAGCGACGAATCTATGTCCCCCCCACTTTTGAAATCAAAATTACGTCCATTGTTGTGATATATATTACAATGAATTATTGTGCAGTTCAATTAATGAATAAATGGATAAGATGTATTAGCATCATATTCAATAACATACAGGATTCTTCGTTAAAGCATTATATGAAGGATCTTGAAAGATTAATGAAAATAACCGTAAGAAAAATATCTGAACTTATGTTTATTTGATAATTAACCCATATATATCCGTTTCCCCAGTGTAGTTTGGCGTATTGGGCATTTGTGTAAATGAGTTAAACTTGTTTGACCATGACCTGTTGTAAGATTTGTCAATTATCAAATATTTATGGTTACATTTCATTTTTCATTTTATTTAGCATTATAAAAGCCGTGTCCCGAATGCGTTAATAGTTTATATTAGCTACATGTGTTATTTATTTAATAATTTAAAACGTATCCACGAAATTACAATTTCTTTTGGACCATTTTAGCATAAAAATGTCTGGTATCAAAGGACTATGCAGACGGCCTTCAACCGAGCTGAGCGCTGTGACCGAGCCGAGCGCCGTCTCATCTCACCCCATGAGCAACAGTGGAGAACAGATGAAAGGAACTCGGACTTATCTCCTCACTCTTGATGTTGAATCTCAGGACTTCACTCTAGAACCGGAGCACTGCAAGCGTCACAGTGCTTATCTGTGCACGCTTAAAACATGGTCCAATTACATTCCGTGACCTTAGCGTAATTAAAAAAAAACATCTACATTTAGTAATAAATCATTTGTCTGGGAACCTTCCCCGATTGTTTACTATTAGCTGAATAGTGGTTGATTTCACTTGAGTAGGCTATGGTAGGCCCTGCAGCCATGTACAGCAGATATTCGCTTATTTTTAAAGTTATTTTTAAACTTTAAAATTGATGTTGTATAGCTTTGTATCGACTGGCGCATCGGTCAGCTCCGCGACTGATGTAACTGTATCAGTCACAGAGCAGCTGTTAGAAGAACAGATTTCAACATTGAAGACTACAGAGAAAATAGACGCATTGACGAAGATGGTGTAGGTATGATTAGACTCCCTCACGCGCAGAACACTGACCACAGTCCTCTGGCCATTAAACGCGTCTGTGCCTGAGATAAAGAGGAGTATCGTGGACTTGTGTAATATCACTACCATATTCGAAAATTCAGAAATGAATGTATTTAAAAAATGAAAAAATCAAAGTGATTCTCAGTGACACAATACCACTGACACTAAAGCACAGAAGCTACTGAACCAATAATGAGTCTTAATAATGAGTCTTACTTAATAATGAGTGAGTTTCAGCAAAGTAGCAAAGTGTGTGTTTTATTCACATTTGTCAATGTTTAGAGAGAAGAAACATCCCTGTCCTTGTTAAGATCTTAAAAACCATATGCAGATATGAGGACTGGAGGTGGCTTTAGTTCTTCAGAGAATGGCCTGATTTTGTTTGTTTATTTATTTATTAGGTGTCTTGGGCTGTCCTGTTTAAGCAGTTAAATGTGTGAACCTCTGTATAATTTCAGGTGTATTTGCAGTTACTCTGTCGGTTCAGTCTCTTGAGCTCTAAGGGTTAATGTTCCTAATTAGTTTCCTGCCGCTTCAGTAATGGCAGCATGTCACATAGGTTATATCTGTCTTCAACATTTTAGTTTCCCTCTCACCCCCATTCTCTCTCTCTCTTTCGCTCTTCTTCTCTCTTCCTCTCTCTGTCTCTCTATCTCTTCCTCTCTGTTTCTCTCTCTCTCTCTGTCTCTCTCTCTCTCTCTCTCTCTATTATTGTCTTCCCACACCCCTCTTTCTATCGTCTCCAGTAAAGATAAGAGGTCTGTATGGAATGCTGTGGTGGTGTGTGAGTTGGGGGCCTGGCTGCCTGTGTTTAATGCTGTGGTGTGTGTGCGTGTGTGTGTGCGTGCGTGTGTGTTGGGGGCCTGGCTGCCTGTGTTTAATGCTGTGGTGTGTGTGCGTGTGTGCGTGTGTGTGTGCGTGCGTGCGTGCGTGTGTGTTGGGGGGCTGCCTGCCTGTGTTTAATGCTGTGGTGTGTGTGTGTGTGTGTGTGCGTGCGTGCGTGCGTGCGTGCGTATGTGTTGGGGGGCTGCCTGCCTGTATTTAATGCTGTAGTGGTGTGCGTGCGTGCGTGCGTGCGTGCGTGCGTGCGTGCGTGCGTGTGTGTGTGTTGGGGGGCTGCCTGCCTGTGTTTAATGCTGTGGTGTGTGTGTGTATGTGTGTGTGTGTGTGTGCGTGCGTGTGTGCGTGTGTTGGGGGGCTGCCTGCCTGTATTTAACACTGTGGTGTGTGCTAGGAAATCTCTAGATTTTCTCTAGATTTCTAGACGATCTCTGATGATCTCTACATGATCTTTAGATGATCTCTACATTATCTCTAGATGATCTCTACATTATCTCTAGATGATCTCTACATGATCTTTAGATGATCTCTACATGATCTTTAGATGATCTCTACATGATCTTTAGATGATCTCTAGATGATCTCTACATGATCTTTAGATGATCTCTACATGATCTCTAGATGATCTCTACATGATCTTTAGATGATCTCTACATGATCTCTAGATGATAGCCTCACATGGATCTTCTGCACACATGCTTGGTGTAGTTGCTGTGCTTTGCAAAAACATTGTACAATTATTGATTTTTCCTGTGGTTTTGTGGCAAGCACTATGGATTTCTGCTTGTTATGTTTTTAAACAGATTCTTATACATGTTCACCACCAGGTACAGTTCCTATACACAATATAAATCACAGGGGTAAATTCAGAAAACTGCGCTTTTCAAATGTAAACAGAGTCTGAAAGTGGGACAGTGACAGTTCCCAGAAGGCAGAACAATTTGTGACTTAAGACCAGGACATAGAAAACTACACCTGAATCACCTTATAGAATAAGACAATAATCCTGAACAGTACAGCCACAATTGGCTAAAAACATGCCTAGCATAACCTGTTATTAAGTCCAACATGAAAATGAAAAGCAGAGTGTTTGACTGCGTTGTGGCCCCTCACCCTAAACTGGGAGGGCTGCTATGACACTGGGTTATGAAGTACTGCAGAAGTGGTGAGAATATGCCCCTGTGTTTTAACCATTCATGAAGCCTGTTGCATAACATCCTCGTTTAGCATGGGGCAAAACTGAACACCAGCTCTTTCACTCTCAACGCTGTCTAAAAGCTGATTGTGAGTGCTGTGTTCAGTGCATTATAAGGCTTCAGTCAGCAGAAGAAAGTGTGTTCAGTGTGTGATGATGAGACAACCACTAGTGTACTAGAGCTCTACTGGACCAGCACTGATCACTGGTGTGGGACTCTGATACTCGCTGGGCCCAGTGTAGTGCAGTGTGGAGTGAACAGCAGGTTCTGATACTCGCTGGGCCCAGTGTAGTGCAGTGTGGAGTGAACAGCTGGTTCTGATACTCACTGGGCCCAGTGTAGTGCAGTGTGGAGTCACCAGCAGGTTCTGATACTCACTGGGCCCAGTGTAGTGCAGTGTGGAGTCAACAGCAGGTTCTGATGCTGGCTGGGTCTAGTGTAGTGCAGTGTGGAGTGAACAGCTGGTTCTGATACTTGCTGGGCCCAGTGTAGTGCGGTGTGGAGTGAACAGCAGGTTCTGATACTCGCTGGGTCTAGTGTAGTGCAGTGTGGAGTGAACAGCTGGTTCTGATACTCACTGGGCCCAGTGTAGTGCAGTGTGGAGTCAACAGCAGGTTCTGATGCTGGCTGGGTCTAGTGTAGTGCAGTGTGGAGTGAACAGCAGGTTCTGATACTCTTCAGGCCCAGTGTAGTACAGTGTGGAGTCAACAGCAGGTTCTGATACTTGCTGGGCCCAGTGTAGTGCAGTGTGGAGTCAACAGCAGGTTCTGATACTCACTGGGCCCAGTGTAGTGCAGTGTGGAGTGAACAGCAGGTTCTGATCCTGGCTGGGCCCAGTGTAGTGCAGTGTGGAATCAACAGCAGGTTCTGATGCTCGCTGGGCCCAGTGTAGTGCAGTGTGGAGTGAACAGCAGGTTCTGATCCTGGCTGGGCCCAGTGTAGTGCAGTGTGGAGTCACCAGCAGGTTCTGATACTCACTGGGCCCAGTGTAGTGCAGTGTGGAGTCAACAGCAGGTTCTGATGCTGGCTGGGTCTAGTGTAGTGCAGTGTGGAGTCAACAGCAGGTTCTGATACTCTTCAGGCCCAGTGTAGTACAGTGTGGAGTGAACAGCAGGTTCTAATCCTGGCTGGGCCCAGTGTAGTGCAGTGTGGAGTCAACAGCAGGTTCTGATCCTGGCTGGGCCCAGTGTAGTGCAGTGTGGAGTCAACAGCAGGTTCTGATCCTGGCTGGGCCCAGTGTAGTGCAGTGTGGAGTCAACAGCAGGTTCTGATACTCACTGGGTCCAGTGTAGTGCAGTGTGGAGTCAACAGCAGGTTCTGATCCTGGCTGGGCCCAGTGTAGTGCAGTGTGGAGTCAAAAGCAGGTTCTGATCCTGGCTGGGCCCAGTGTAGTGCAGTGTGGAGTCAACAGCATGTTCTGATACTTACTGGGCCCAGGGTAGTGCAGTGTGGAGTCAACAGCAGGTTCTGATCCTGGCTGGGCCCAGTGTAGTGCAGTGTGGAGTCAACAGCAGGTTCTGATCCTGGCTGGGCCCAGTGTAGTGCAGTGTGGAGTCAACAGCAGGTTCTGATCCTGGCTGGGCCCAGTGCTCCCTGTTTTCTGGTGTTATCACACTGCTGCCATTTGCACTCTTTACGTCTGAGCAAAACCAGAACCCTCCACCCACCCTTCAACCCACCTTTCACCTGCATATACTGAATGCAGCCAGTGCTGGGGGTAGAGTTGGGGGGGGGGTGTTCTTATCTGTGCTGGGGTGGACTTGGGGGAGAGTGGTGGGGTTGTGTGTGGGGGTGGGGGTGGAGTTCTTATCAGCATAATAAGAAAAACCAGCCCCGTTGACAGGGGGGGACAACCGGGTCTGTTGTCCCGGGCCCCAGGGCCAGGGGGGCCCATCAAAGGGCCCAGCAATTTATTTTTTATTTAAAGTCTATAATTTTTTAATAATCTTGAAATCTTTCATTAATATAAAATTCTGTTTTCCATTAAGTGCATACACCCCCGCCTCCCACTGGAAAATGGTTTGATCCAGCACCGACCGTAACCGGCTGGTACCCGCCCAACAGCGGGAAACAGTGGTGGATAGTTAAAGTAAATACAGAAATCTGGAGTGCAGAAAAGAAAGGAAAAATATTTACCCAACGAATTTTAATGTTGCATTGTGTTCCACGTTTGAAAAGTGCTGTAATTTAGGCTAAAGTACTTGAAAATGTTTGAAATTGTAACTACATCGTTTCACAACAAATAGCTGTCTGACTGAACAGTTCTCGTGAAGACGTTAAGATTTGAGGGCGTTTTGAAAATAAACATCCATTAAATACTGTGATAAAAAGCGAATTATTTCCAATCATTTCGATTATATGTATAAATATTTAACTTAATTAAGTTTAACGTGCTGGAAAATATTGAAATGGACCTTGAAAGTGACGTACAAGTGCTTGAATTCCACCTTATAAAGGTGTATGAACCCTGCAAACGTGACTTTGTTCATTGCGCTGAGGCGCGGCGCGCGCGAAGTTACAAAATTCGAGAGGTGCACGATCTCGCGAATCAACTGCGCGTGAGGCCCTCGCGCACGGCGGTGCGACTGCGATTACGCCATTTTCGCGCAAACCCTGTGGGGGGTTGGCACATGAAACTTTCTTGTCCCGGGCCCCAGCAAGACTGTCAACGGGCCTGAGAAAAACGTGCCAGGTCTGGACACTTTTAACTGATTCCAAAATATATAATTGTGATGTAATTGTAATTGTTTATTTTGATGTCATTAAAATGCCAAACATTAGGTATGTTTCTCGTCTATCAAATGTCACATATTGCCTATATCTTAACATCACTGGAGAGATATGAGTGACAATGTAATTTTATCTTTTTCCCTGAGAAATATATATAATATGTAATAGATATAGATATACCAATAACAGCATATAATGGATCAGTTGTTTAAGAAGGTGCAGGGCTAACCTTTGCACATAAATATCTGTCCAAGTGCCTGGAGTTTGATGATGAAAATCGATCGAAATTATGTCACAATCTCGAGCCTGGAAGTCCAAAAGAGGATTGACGATCCCTCCCTCTAAGCTACGCAAGCATCCACACTTCACACTTTTCGCTTCACATTCTTTGCAGTGCAGTTTGAAAAGTGCTGGAATTTAGGCTAAAGAACTTGAAAATGCTTGAAATTGTAACTACTTCGATTCACAACAAATAACTCTGACTGAACAGTTCTCTTGTATTACGTTAACAAATACGAGCCTCTTGTAATTCCAGGACGAAACATGTGAGAACATGAAGACGTTAAGATTGGGCATTTTGAAAATAAACAACCGTTAAATAATGTGATAAAAAGCAAATTATTTTGAATCATGTCGAGTATATGTATAAATATTTAACTTAATTAGGTTTAACATGCTGAGAAATATAGAAATGGACCTTGAAAGTGACATACAAGTGCTTGAATTCCACCTTGTAAAGGTGTATGAACCCTGCATACATGACTTTGTTCATTGCTGCTGCATTGGCACGACTATGTTGACCTGTTCCATTCTGGGCTGATCAATTCTAGGCAGTTTTATAATGGGCTGTTCCATCCTGGGCTGTTTCATCATGGGCTGATCAATTCTGGGCTGTTCCATCATGGGCTGTTCCATCATGGGCTGTTCCATCATGGGCTGATCAATTCTGGGCTGTTTCATCATGGGTTGTTTCATCATGGGTTGTTCCATCATGGGTTGTTCCATCATGGGCTGTTCCATCATGGGCTGTTCCATCATGGGCTGTTCCATCATGGGCTGTTTCATCATGGGCTGATCAATTCTGGGCTGTTCCATAATGGGCTGTTCCATCATGGGCTGTTCTATCATGGGTTGATCAATTCTGGGCTGTTCCATCATGGGCTGTTCCATCATGGGCTGTTCCATCATGGGTTGATCAATTCTGGGCTGTTCCAACATGGGCTGTTCCATCATGGGCTGTTCCATCATGGGCTGTTCCATCATGGGTTGATCAATTCTGGGCTGTTCCAACATGGGCTGTTCCATCATGGGCTGTTCCATCATGGGTTGATCAATTCTGGGCTGTTCCAACATGGGCTGTTAGATTATAGGCTGTTCTATCATGGGCTGTTCCATCATGGGTTGATCAATTCTGGGCTGTTCCAACATGGGCTGTTAGATTATAGGCTGTTCTATCATGGGCTGTTCCATCATGGGCTGTTCCATCATGGGCTGTTCTATCATGGGTTGATCAATTGTGGGCTGTTCCAACATGGGCTGTTAGATTATAGGCTGTTCTCTCATGGGCTGTAAGATTATAGTCGGTTCTATTATGAGCTGTTCTCTCATGGGCTGTTCTTTTCCAGGTGTCTCTGTTTAAGTGACTTGTTGAGCTCCTGCACTGCTACCTGTGGGGTATACAGCACATACACCACAGTGTGAACTCTCCTAACCCAGACAGTGGCTCAGACTGGAGAACCTGTCATGAGAGCAGCATGTGCAGGATTGATGATGCCCCAACAAGATTGTAACATAACAGTGTGACCTGGCGCAGCGGATTACATCACGTTCACGGAAATTAAATTTCACTTTGACCTCATTCCTTGTCACTTAGTGTTCTGTGGCAGAGCCAGTACATCCGTCTGGAACACACGGCTTCTGTAGGATGTTTTCACCACTGACCAACGTGCTGAGCGACGTGCTGAGCGACAGGGCGTAGCGGCAGGGCGTAGCGACAGGGCGGAGCAACAGGGCGGAGAACGCCACGACGTGGTGAGTGTTGTAGCACCTCTAACCTGCCCATACAGCACACACAGTGTTCAGCCAGGAATGCACATTCAGAGGAAAGTTTCCCAAATCCACGTTTCACCGTCTTTACGAGCTCATAAAACCCTACAGGAATAACATTTAAAGTCCAAATTTGATTTGCTATTGAGAGTTCAAATTACAAGTTGACCTCCCAAAGAAAAACAGTCTCTAACTGGAACATACATGACATTAGTATGAGTGAAAAGTGTGATATTTTGTTAACGTTTTTCAGTGTTGGTCACAGAGTTTACTTATTTGAACTCTCACAATATACTGTTATGAAAACTACAACTTCCTGTTTCCTCTGAGGTGGAAAAGCATTCTGAAAGCTGAATGGGATGTAACCTCATTAAAGGGGCGGTTGTAAATCTGTCTCCCAGTCTTCAGCCACACCGTGGCCCATATGGCTTGCTGCAGGCCTCTCCCTTTAAATGGGCATTGTTCCACATTTGCATTGGTCTGATTCTAATGATCCTAATAACCAGCTGTGCAACTTCAGTGTTTTTCCAACTCCCTTTAACCGTGTTACAGGCCCTCGAGTAGATACGGTTCCCTTACAAGGTGTCTGTAATTAATGCAGGTTAGGGAGAGTGAGTTAGGGGAGAGAGTGAGTTAGGGGAGAGAGTGAGTTAGGGGAGAGAGTGAGTTAGGGGAGAGAGTGAGTTAGGGAGAGTGAGTTAGGGAGAGTGAGTTAAGAGAAAGTGGATAAGGAGAGAGTGAATTAGGGCAGAGTGAGTTAGGGAGAGGGATTTATGGGAGAGTGAGTAAGGGAGAGTGAGTTAAGAGAAAGTGGATAAGGAGAGAGTGAATTAGGGCAGAGTGTGTCCCTAACACACTGCTCCTTCACACAGAACCACAGAGGTGAAGAGTAAATTTCTGCTTGTAAAGACACAGTGATTTAATTGTGTTTATTCTGACTACACTAGACATTTACATTAGTGAAGAAGGTCAAATGGAAAATGGCTGTAGACTGTGTGTGGATTCTCCGTCTCCATGACAAATGAAGGTAGAACACTTGTTCCGTGGTTCTGTCTCCATCTTGCATCTTGAATCCACCTGACATTAGAGCACATGCTCACACAGTCAGATAAACTTGCTCTCCATAATTCTTCTGTGCCTCACCTCCAGAATAATCCATTACTCTGAGCTCTTGTAATCTATTACTCATAGCTCTTATTCTCAGGTCTATGCAGTATTCTATGCAGTAATAATAGTCACTGGGCAGTCCTAAAACGACAGTGTACAGTGTACAGTAACATTACATTTACATGGGCATTAATATGTACAGTAGATTGAGAAAGTATTCAGACCTCTTATTGAACACAATGTGATGTGGATTTGATTTTGAATGCATAATACTGCCATTCTAACCCTTTTCTTCACACACAAACCTTCTCACCACACATACTAACATCACCACACACAAACAAGCTTTTCTGCACACACACTAAACTTGTCTTCACACAGGACTTCTCAAAACTTCAGCAGCTCTGCTTTGCTTCAAACAGCTCTGACTTTGAAAGGTACAGCCCACGCACTCTCACGAACCCTAACATTCATATTCTGCACATGACAAATGTTCAAAGGGTTTGAATTATGAAATTTGAGTCATATAAACAAACTGGAGATGTGAATATGTGAGCCTGCTCAGAATCCTTTACACAAATAGTGACAATGGACAGGCAAGGTGATATTAGTCAGGACTAAAAAGAGAAAACACTTTCTGATCCAGGTGAGGGATTCTCCCAAAACAGTGAAGTGCAGTGTATTCTATCATAAATGGTCAAATGGTTCAATAGAAATGTGGGTTAGGGTTTAGGATTATGGTTTTATCATATCCTTACTGTATTTTTGGTTATGGTTTCATAGATCCTTACTGTCAGCTTTGGATATGGCTGACGTCAGTTTGGAGGGTCTGAACACGTATGTGAATAAGAGATTTAATTTTTTAGTTAATCTACAAACTATCGAAAAGTAATTTTTAAATTTGTCAAAGGTGATTAAAGGTAGAATGGTGTTAGTGTGTGTGGTGTGAAGGTTAGTGTGTGTGTGAAGTGCTGTTCATCTACAACCCCAGACACACAACCTCCACACACACAACCCCCACACACACAACCCCCACACACACAACCCCCACACACACAACCCCCAGACACACAACCTCCACACACACAACCCCCACACACACAACCCCCACACACACAACCCCCACACACACAACCTCCACACACACACAACCTCCACACACACACAACCTCCACACACACACAACCTCCACACACACACAACCCCCACACACACAACCCCCACACACACAACCCCCAGACACTCTGTCTCCACTTTGATTGGTAGACTAAACAGGCTCTTCATTAGATCCTGAAGCCTAAACCGCACCATTAAAACATTAAGATGTCACTGGAGAACAGGATTAGGCCAGTCTGTTTCTGTCTCTCTTCTGCTCTCTCTATCTCTCTGTCTCTATCCTGCTCTTTCTCTCTCTGTCTCTCTCTATCTCTGTCTCTCTCCTGCTCTCTCTATCTCTGTCTCTATCCTGCTCTTTCTCTCTGTCTCTATCCTGCTCTTTCTCTCTCTGTCTTTTTCTATCTCTCTTTCTTTCTGGTTGAGCATCTAATTATCTCATACATGCATATACACAAATCCTGCTTCAGTGATCTGGATTAACAGAGAAACCTCACAGCTGTAATGAACAGATCAGAGGAAGAGTGAGAGAGAAAGACAGAGAGATGGAGGGAGAGATGGAGCGAGACAGAGTGGGAGCTAGCTGGTTTGTGTTCTGGTGAAAAAAAAGTTTTTTTTCTCTTAGTTTTCAGTGCTTGTGATCTTGGCTGCCATCAAGAGCAGACAGAGGTTTAATCAGCGACTCTGAAGTGTCCTTCCACACGTGTGGTTTCTGCCTGCCAAACACCCTGACTAACATGCATCATGAAGTAGAAATGCAGAAACCAAAGGTTCGGTATTACTGAGCTAAATCTTAATCTTCTGTAATCTTCATGTCAAACACAAGCATGTATAATCCTGACTCAGTCTGCGCATTAATTCAGAGTCCAAACAAAACGATTCATCCTGACTGTGTCTACACACAGCAATTAATCCTGACTGTGTACACACAGTGATTGTTCCTGACTGTGTGCACACAGTGATTATTCCTGACTGTGTCTACACATAAGAATTAGTCTTGACTAAGTCTGAAAATAGCAAATAATCCGGACTGAATCTGCACATGGTGTTTAGTCCTAATCAGGTCTGCATGTGGTGATTAACCTCAACCAGTCCAGCACATGGTGATGAATCATTGCCCAGCCTGCATGTGTTGATTAATCGCAGCTAGGCCTGCATGTGTCAATTACCGTATTTTCCGAATTATAAATCACACTTTTTCATAGTTTGGCCGGGGGTGCGACTTATACTCCGGAGCGATTTATTATGGAGTGATTTTTGTATCAAAAGTTCCACAGAAGCAAAAGTAAATCTGCAGGCAAAATTCTTAGCACCAAGACCAGAAAGTATATGCTGTGAATGCAAAACAGAAAAAATATATCAAAAGTACATTTTTTAAATATAATTGGTTACTTGAAACTTATTTTTGTTTGCATTTTGACAAGTTTTTGATTCCATTGTTTTAGTTTTTTTTGATTTTCCCAGTAAGGTCTTTTGCTTCTGGAATCTCTCTTTGCTTCTGCTGACTTTTGGAACACATTTCATGTGTGGGAGGGGCTTAGATGAAAGCGTTCCTCTGCAATCTCCATTGGTCACTGATTCCGGACTGACACAGAGCTCTGAAACCGCCTCTGGGACCAAGCCACGCCCACCCCACCAGCTTCCCAGTGTTTTCAAACATGGCGGAACGCGAGGGTTCTGTTTCACAGTAGCATGTAAACTGAGTTTTACCATTAAAGTTTATACAAATGTTATAATTAATTGCTAAATGGTCTGTAGATATTGCAAATGTACACTGTATAATAACTACATTAAGCATGAGGGTTAATATTTAGCACACTTCACTAGCACTTCACAATTTTTTTCTGTTTTGCATTCACAACATTTACTTTCTGCTCTTGATGCCTGCAGATTTACTTTTGCTTCTGTGGAACACAACTTTCTGTGGACACAAAAATCACACCATAACTTATAGTTTGGAAAATACGGTACGCATATTGAGAAACGGCCATGGTAATTTCACGTTATTTTCACAAGAGGGTGCTCTAGGCTTGTGTACCTGCAACTTCTGTACCACTGAAAATAAAAGAAAAAATGCCATTGAAATGAAAATCATATTCTGCAGATTACAAGCTGCAAGTAGTGAAATATGCAGCCGAAAACAGTAATCGAGCAGCAGAAAGAAAGTTCGGAGTGAGCGAGAAACTTGTGAGGGGCTGGTGATAAGCGGAGGTTACTCTTACTACAATGAGAAAAACTAAAAAAGCTAATCGTCGGCTAAAAGCGGCGCTTCGTCCACCTCCGGAGTTGGCGGAGTTGTTTATAAGTGACACTGAGGATGACGAGTTCAATGGATTTTATGATTTGGAGTGAGATAAACTCAAAAAAATTGTTTGATAAACGTGTTAGCATGTTTTTTGTTTGTTATAGTTTGTTATTGTTATCTGAATAACTGTTCATGTTACCTTAACTTGGATTTTATTAAATAACCCCCCCCCCCCCCCCCCAAAAAAGCGCAATATATATGTTTTTTTCTTCTTAGATGTATCAGCGGCAGCACCATTACTGCGTAATACAAACTATTTATGAAGTGCTGGAGAAAGCGGAACTGCTGATGAAGTGCAGGTTGGAGGCGAGTTTAGTTACAATGTCACTTTTGTCAGCATCTACATGGATTGTGTTCTTCTGGCTGCTGAATAAAGACAGTTTATTGGAAGGTGCATATCTTAGACAACGTTGTGTTTGTACCTTGGATATGAGTCCAGGTCATTTAATAGATCCAGTGTCTGTTCTGGGTCATTGTGCTTGACAACTCCACCATGACCATAACCTCTGAGCAGAGGCAGTTCTGGGGGCGTGCAGTGCCCATGTCACAACATCCTTCCCCCCCCCTAAATGAGGTGTGAGACATCATCTTGTGAATGGCGATAAAGCAGCAGCAGTACTGGCAACTTAGCGATTTTGACACTATTTTCTGCAAATTAGGTTAAACATTTCAGACACGTGTGTGTGTGTGTGTGTGTGTGTGTGTGTGTGTGTGTGTGTGTGTGTGTGTGTGTGTGTTTGTGTTTGGTGGTGTAGAGTATGGTAACAAAGGTAAATTGATAGTGATACAAAGCTGCTGTTTACATACAGTACTGTATGTGTTCTAGATATATTTCAAATTAAGGTTTTATGAATATGCTCAACTTAATTAGGGTTAGGGTTAGACTCTAGAACAGGGGTCGGCAACCTATGGCACGCGGGCTACCGTTGGCACGCCGAGGCATAATCACTGGCACGCGACACGCTGGACCAGCATCAGCAAAAAAAAAATTAATAATAAAAAATCTCAGACAGAGAGAACGATCCTCCAATCGAAATCGCTCCTCAACGCTCTGCTTGGCGGACACGTTAAAGTTGTCCCTCCATGTCTCAAAGGTTGCCGACCCCTGCTCTAGAATATACACAGTTAATGGAGTGCTGCCATCTAGTGGACAAAGCTTTGTCACTTTCAATGAGTGAGCACATTTATCATCATGACATTTAACGCAGTTGGCCGACGTTCCAGTGTGGCTCATGGCTTCAGTCACAGATGCAGGACGTGACGTGTTGGGTGTCCTGTGACCTGTTAGCACAGCTAGGAGCATGTAGACCGAACCCCAGTCACCCACAGAAGTGGCATTGTACCCACTGTACTATAGCAACAATTTATTATTGTTATATATACATATACTGTATATATATATATATATATATATATATATATATATATATATATATATATATATATATATATAGTAGAAGTTGTATTTTATGTCTTTATTGTTTTAAAGGTTCTGTTCTTTGAATATAATAAATGTTGTGTACTGACACTACATACCTGTGTGTTTTGGGTGTTGGTGTCTCTGTACATGTTTATTTGTGTTAGTATGTGTTCGCGTTCACATCCACCTGAATCTGCGTCTTATTATCACCTGTGTCTGCTTTTGTAACTGATCCATTATGAGACTTTAGGGTTCCTGCTCTCTCAGGATCAGATGCTTTCTGTCTAGATGGGAAACACCTGGAGTTGTGCTTCACATCCCAGCGGTTATTGTATGAGTTCCCCTAAGCACTCAGTTCTTGTGCCTTCAGAGCTGCAAACACCTGCTGTATATTAATAAAATATATTAGCAAAAACATACATTCAATAAAGACGAAGAGAAGAATGTCAGTGTGTTTATATGTCTTTATATGTCCTTTAGGTATCAATATTTTTTATATTCTGTCACGTTGCCTTCTATCATTTTCATGTGTTTGTAAGTCACTAGTACTAATTGTACATGCTGAATTGTGAATATTATTATTATTGTTATGATTATCATTCATATTCATATTATTATTTATTGTTCTTATAATGGCATTATTTATATTATTGTTATTATACATTTTCATATTACTATTATTCATATTCTTTGTATTATTCCTGATTATTATTATTAATATTATTATTATTACTGTAGAATGTAGAATGAGATAGTGTTAGTACTCTAGAGTGTACAGTGAGCTAGTGCCCCATAGGCCCAGCGCAGAAGGCCCACAGGCCCACAGGCCCACAGCCCCTGAAGACTTTAATAACTATCGACCAATATCTAATCTCCCTTTCATCAGCAAACTAGTTGAACGTACTGTTTCTGTCCAACTGAAGGAACATCTGAGTGCAAACAAACTGTTTGAACAGTTTCAGTCTGGCTTTAGAGCAAATCATAGCACCGAAACTGCTCTTTTGAGGGTACTCAATGATCTCTTTCTGGCAGCTGATTCTGGTCAAGTGAACATTCTAGTTCTACTAGATCTTACAGCAGCATTTGACACAGTCTGCCATGATATACTCCTGCACAGACTTGAGACATCAACCGGGGTGATTGGTACAGCTCTTAACTGGTTTAGATCATATCTTACCAACAGACAGCAGTTTGTATCACTGGGTAAGTTCAGATCTGGCACCACAACACTGTCCTATGGTGTTCCCCAGGGTTCAGTTCTTGGCCCACTTCTTTTTGTTATCTATATCCTTCCACTGGGAGATATTATCAGACGGCATGGCCTCCAATTCCATTGTTATGCCGATGATATGCAAATATACATCTCATCAAAACCCTCTGATACACTACCTCCTGATTCTTTGGTTAGCTGTCTTGTTGATGTTAGGAACTGGATGGCTAAGAATTTCCTTAAATTAAATAGCGACAAATCTGAAGCTATTCTCATCGCATCTGCTTCCACTTTCAAGAAAATGAGTCAATCCAGAATATCTATCCCTGGCTTTATTCAGTCCTCTGTGGCCAAAATTCGCAACCTTGGTGTCATTCTAGACTCCACGCTCTCCCTTGAGAGCCACATCAATAACGTAACTAAAACAGCATTTTTTCATTTTTTCACTCACAAACTCTGTGGCCGAAACCCTTATACATGCATTTATTTCATCAAGACTTGATTATTGTAACTCTGTCCTGGTCGGGCTCCCATCCAAAAGTCTAAAGAAGTTACAGTACGTGCAGAATTCAGCAGCAAGAGTTCTCACACACACTAGGTCATGGGAGCACATAACCCCAAAGCTGAAAGAATTGCATTGGCTCCCAGTTCAATATCGCATTCAATACAAAACTCTCGTCTTGGTTTTTAAATGTTTAAATGGTTTAGCACCTGAGTACCTCTCTAGTCTGCTGTCCAGATACTGTCCCTCTCTCTCTCTCTAGTCTGTCCAGATACTGTCCTTCTCGCTCTCTCTAGTCTGTCCAGATACTGTCCTTCTCACTCTCTCTGGTCTGTCCAGATACTGTCCTTCTCGCTCTCTCTGGTCTGTCCAGATACTGTCCTTCTCGCACTCTCTCCGGTCTGCTGATGCTCATCTGCTCTCAGTTCCTTCCACTAAACTGTGCATGTATGGTCAAAGAGCTTTCAGTGTTCATGGTGCAAAATTATGGAACTCTATCACTTTGTATCTCCGCACTTGCCAATCAATTAATGTTTTTAAGAAGCACTTAATCACTTTAAGTGCTTAAAAATCACTTTTTGAGATTGCTTATATGAATTCTTAATTTTATTTTAATTGTAATGTATTTTAGTGATTTAATTTATTTAACATGTACCATGTCTTAAGTTATGTACACCATGTAAAGTGTCCTTGAGTATCCTGAAAGGCGCTCATAAATAAAATTATTATTATTATTATTATTACAGGTCCACAGCTCCACAGGCCCAGTGCAGAAGGCCCACAGCCCCACAGCCCCACAGGCCCACAGCCCCACAGGCCCAGTGTAGAAGGCCCACAGGCCCACAGACAATTTTCCCCCAAAGCTCCCTGTGGAATTCCCCAAGGTCACAGTCACACAGAGCCTCAGTGTGTGAACGCAGAACAAAGACGGTGCCCACAACCAATTAACATTCCAGCTTTCTCTATAACCCCGCCCCTCCACTGACACCTCATAAAATAGCAAACAGCAATTCTTGCAGTCCATAAATGTCATTATAATCCCATTAAAACAACCCACAGAGCAGCATATAGCACTGCCAAAGTGGCCAACTTAGGGTCATTTGTTAAAAAATTGCTTCAGTGTAGAACAAATGGTTGTTTTTATTGGCAGTAATCTGAAGAAAATACAATTTGAAGTACAGCAAATCCAACTCGCCCTTGTGACTGAAATAATTCTTCCTGTGAGTCTTCTAGTGGTTATCGGTTATCGTTTGGCCTGCTTCACCATGGTTACGTAATGATATAACTTACGGGGAGAAGAACACAGAGCAGATATAAGTGAGAGGGTCCAGTGGTGTGGGGTGGAGACACATCAGGTGCTTATAGCTTCCCACAATGCACCACGTCATCTTGGAGGAAAAAATAGTAAGCAGGGAGACTGGCGTGGTATTGCTAACCCAGTGAAGAGAGCAGTGAACAGTGAACAGGAAACAGTGCTTTAAGCTGTGGTGCATTATGGGATTTAGGAACACTTCAGATAAAGAGATTTGATCACCAAAACCAATGCACATAGTGTTCTAAGAAAACAGTGATCGTCTCAGTGATCGTCTTGGTCTCTGGTGTTTGAGGATCAACAATTAAGAACAGGCCCAAAAAATGCTGAAAAGATATCAGCAGGTTTTGAGAAACTTTGCTGTTCCAATAAATGACCACATGGGGTGAAGAAAGAGGGCCACAAACCTGGAGGTCACAGCCCTGCAGCACCTGAGGCTGTTTATCAAATACACGATAGTGGCATCTCAGCTACACTGGAGATGTATTATTTTAGAGTGGGCAGACTAAGCACCTGTGTGTTGTACCCAGGACACAAAGTGCTGTAGTGGAATCTGGTACTGTAACTGTAACTGTTCAGGGAGAGTAAATTCCCCCAGAACATTGAGCATTTCACATAACCAGCCATGCATGTGTGGCTCTAACACCAGAAAGTTAGGATACATAGATGAATGTTTGAGTGTTGAAATGCATGATGATGATGATGACTATCATTCTGCAGACAGACAGACAGACAGACAGCTAACATCTTAAACTAACAGGGTGTTGGTGAAAGAAATTTGTAAAATAGAGTCAATCATTTATGGATTAATGTCGTTCTTTTATTTAAGAAAGAATCACACTGAATAATACACAAGAAGATTATACCTTATACACTGAGGTTAATTTCTGAGAATGAATGCAGGAATCAATCAGAGCAGTAAGTGTTGATGGTGAGGTGTTACAGTGCTACTGAAGTTCTCGGCAGCTCTGTGGGGAAGGACATAAGAGCAGCTCCATCACGTCCCACCGTGAGGACGGCTCCACTCAGACTCTCATCCTGCACCAGCTGTAGAAAGGCCTTAGCCACTTCCTCCACTCTGTTAGGAGACACCCAACATGCATGACTTGTACTACAGCAATGTAAGGATTCTTTAGAAGGGCCACACAACTTTAATATGCTGAGCAGGCAAAGCAGAATCTACATCTGAATCTACATCTGAATCTACATGGTAACACATGAACCGATGACACATGGGCGAATGCAGAGCAGTTATTCCCACATGAAGGAGCACACAGAGTCAGTGAATGTTTCTGCTTCATAACAAATCCAGGTTACTCACTCCAGACATGGAAATTTGTCCATTTGAGGCAAGAAATCCTTTATGCTGGAAAACGGTCCAGCTGACTCTTCCGACTTCAAGGAGTCCAGAAGAGGTGTCCGCACAAATCCAGGACAGAGGGTGTTGATCCTCACCCCAGCGTCACCCACTAGTGAGGTCGCCTGTGGACATACATGTTGAACTGTTAAAGTGAACTCTACATGTGGACACACATGTTGAACTGTTAAAGTGAACTCTACATGTGGACATACATGTTGAACTGTTAAAGTGAACTCTACATGTGGACACACATGTTGAACTGTTAAAGTGAACTCTACATGTGGACATACATGTTGAACTGTTAAAGTGAACTCTACAAGTGGACATACATACAAACTTATGGAATTCTTGCAGTGCACCAGGTACACAGTAACACTACTTTGTTCTGTGTGATTTTGTTATATATAATAATTAATTATATGATATAATTATATCATTATTCTAACTACAGCTAAAATGTTTGTGGCGATACATTTTTAAGACTTTGTGTGTGAGCTCTTAACTTTATTGTGCCTCCTTTGACTCTATCATGGTAGCGTTTAAAATTCTAATACTGTCCTATGTGTGATTTTGTTATAATTATTATACCATTGTGTGTGAAATCTTATAAGTCTCTATCACAGTAGTGAGAACTAGAATTTCATAAGTATACACTTTAATCTATATATATTTTGTCATGTAATAAATGAACAATGTGAGAAAAATAAAGATTGTTGTTATGGAAGCGATGTTAGGGGTTGTTATGACCTTCACTCTTCTATATAATCCCGACCTTCACTCGTCTATCTAATCCCGACCTTCACTCGTCTATCTAATCACGACCTTCACTTTTCTATCTAATCACGACCTTCACTCTTCTATCTAATCACGACCTTCACTCTTCTATCTAATCCCGACCTTCACTCATCTATCTAATCACGACCTTCACTCGTCTATCTAATCACGACCTTCACTCGTCTATCTAATCACGACCTTCACTCGTCTATCTAATCACGACCTTCACTCTTCTATCTAATCACGACCTTCACTCGTCTATCTAATCACGACCTTCACTCTTCTATCTAATCCCGACCTTCACTCGTCTATCTAATCACGACCTTCACTCGTCTATCTAATCACGACCTTCACTCGTCTATCTAATCACGACCTTCACTCTTCTATCTAATCACGACCTTCACTCGTCTATCTAATCACGACCTTCACTCGTCTATCTAATCACGACTTTCACTCGTCTATCTAATCACGACCTTCACTCTTCTATCTAATCACGACCTTCACTCGTCTATCTAATCACGACCTTCACTCTTCTATCTAATCACGACCTTCACTCGTCTATCTAATCACGACCTTCACTCGTCTATCTAATCACGACCTTCACTCGTCTATCTAATCCCGACCTTCACTCTTCTATCTAATCACGACCTTAACTCTTCTATCTAATCTCGACCTTCACTCGTCTATCTAATCTCGACCTTCACTCGTCTATCTAATCACGACCTTAACTCTTCTATCTAATCACGACCTTCACTCGTCTATCTAATCACGACCTTCACTCGTCTATCTAATCACAACCTTCACTCGTCTATCCCTCCAATGTCACAGACACTTTGTGCCCTTAATCTGATTGGATTGGTCTGATTGGCTGAGGTCATTTCACCAAATTATTTTATTTATTTTATTTCAGTTGGTATCATCATGCATTACTATGAATGCTGCTTTTGTTGTGGATTAAAATTTTGAACTGTTAGAAACATTTTAATGGCTTTTAACTGTTTGTAACACTAAGTATCTTAATGAGTTAATGAATTAAAATATGTCTGCATGGCAAGTTTAACTATTAAACTAACTATGTAACTGTTAAATCCCTATTGTAGAGCTACAAATAGGACCATGGAGGTTAAAGACTAAAGATGTACTTTGTTACGTGATTACTTGGTAGAAGTGAGTTTCCCAGCAGCAGCATTTACTGTCCCAGGGTAGGGAACTGGTCCCAGGGTAGGGAACTGGTCCCAGGGTAGGGAACTGGTCCCAGGGTAGGAAACTGGTCCCAGGGTAGGGAACTGGTCCCAGAGTAGGGAACTGGTCCCAGTTTCCAGGGTAGGGAACTGGACTGGGGGAAGAACATGAGCAGGAACCTGGTCACAAGTGGGAACAGTGGGAACCCTAACCTAACTCTAACCAAACATCTCTGGCTGATGGTGTGTTGTTGCTGATGAAGCTGTGAAAGGCTGAATAACGCTGTGGTGCTAATCACAGTCACTGTTCACACTCTCCATGGTAATGAGACATAAGACTGTACAGGCATACAAGGACGTCATGACAACCAGACAGACACTAGATGACACCACAATAGTCAAAGCCACATGGCACTAGTGCCATGGCAACTATTATGCCAGTGTGGAAGATGCCTGTTGCAGTTGATCCTCTGGGACCCTCAGCATTCAGCATGCAGGATTCAGCATTCAGTTTATCAAAGTACTGAGATACAGGGACCAGAGGGTGATGCAGTAGAAGCAAGTGCTATTGCAGAAGATGCTAGAACAGGAAATGTGTGAGGAGCCCCAGAGAGCACGTACCGCCAGGGCCCGGGAGAAGCCCACCACACCGTGCTTGGTGGCTGTGTAGACAGGAGCTCCTGGGAGCGGCCCCAACCCTGCAGCAGGAACACAAATGCACACTGGAGTATAACATGACTAACTGATGTGAACTGTTTACCCACCATCAAACCTCAAACATTGCAGTTCCCAATTCACAGTCACCCATGAATAATGTCTCTTCCTGCTTGCCGTACCTGCCAGTGATGCTACGTTGACGATGACCCCTCCCTGTCCGCCCCTCTGCTTCTTCATGTGGTCCAGAGCCAGGTAGGTCCCCCTCACCATCCCACACTGTTATAAACCACAGCAGTGTTACACACTCACTCTCAGCACACAGCCCTGTACAGGCCCGTTGACAGTCTTGCTGGGGCCCGGGACAAGAAAGTTTCGCGCGGCGAAAATGACGTAATCGCAGTGGCACCGCCCGTGCGCGAGGGCCTTGCGCGCTGTTGATTCGCGAGGTCGTGCACCTCTCGACTTTTGTAACTTCGCGCGCGCCACACTTCAGCGCAATGAACAAAGTCACGTTTGCAGGGTTCATACACCTTTATAAGGTGGAATTCAAGCACTTGTACGTCACTTTAAAGGTCCATTTCAATATTTCCCAGCACGTTAAACTTAATTATGTTAAATATTTATACATATACTCGAAATGATTCGAAATAATTCGCTTTTTTATTCACATTATTTAATGGTTGTTTATTTTCAAAACGCCCAATCTCATGTTTCGTCCTGGAATTACAAGAGGCTCGTATTTGTTAACGTAATACAAGAGTACTGCTCAGTCAGACAGATATTTGTTGTGAAACGAAGTAGTTACAATTTCAAGCATTTTCAAGTACTTTAGCCTAAATTCCAGCACTTTTCAAACCTGGAACACAATGCAACATTAAAATTCATCAGGTAAATGTTTTTCCTTTCTTTTCTGCTTTACTTTAACTATCCACCACTGTATTTCCCGCTGTTGGGCGGGTACCAGCCGGCTACGTCGGTGCTGGATCAAGCCATTTTTCAGTGGGAGGGAGGGGTGTATGCACTTAATGGAAAATATGCAGATATGTAAAAAAACAGATATATTTTAGCTATTGAGCTTACATTGAGTACAGAATTTTATAGTAATGAAAGATTTCAAGATTATTTAAAATTATAGACTTTAAATAAAAAATAAATTGCTGGGCTCTTTGATGGGCCCCCCTGGCCCTGGGGCCCGGGACAACAGACCCGGTTGTCCCCCCCTGTCGACGGGGCTGGCCCTGTACATCAAACATCACCTGCTGTTTCCACACTGCCCTCAACAATGTAATGACTAGAGTGTGCTCAAAACCTTTTCAAGGCTTAATCAGCAACCTAAAACAGGTTCAATATGAATCAGAATTCAGTTACACTGTCAAATTCAAAAGCAAATTCTTACTAAGTTTATGGACACAGTTTTCTCCCAGTCCTTTTCATTCAGGATGCCTGCATTGTTGCAGACTATGTCTATCCGGCCAAATTTGTGGAGGACTTTCTGGAACACATCTGTAATGAAGAGAAAGCATAAATAAGATCAATTCATGCAATAAATTAGTGAGATCAAGATTAATTAGTGAGATTAATGACATGAATCAATTTTTATATATTTTTGGGAGACAATTGTGGTTTAAATGTAGAAATGTAAAAGAGGGCCAACCGAACCTGTTGGTACAACATGCTAGCTCAAATCAAAAGACCACGTGGACACATTCATCCCACATCAAAAGACCATGTGGACACATCAACGTGTTTCTCTTCTACAAAAATGATCAGATGAGTTTTCCCCAAATGCATTTTCTTCACTTATGAATATGATGTATATATAAAGCCCATGTAGCTACAAGCAGACTTAGTGTCTGTAGCTATATAGAACACTACCGTAGTGTCTGTAGCTACAGTGGGGAAAATAAGTACTTAGTCAGTCACCAATTGTGCAAGTTCTCCCACTTAAAAAGATGAGAGAGGCCTGTAATTGACATCATAGGTAGACCTCAACTATGAGAGACAAAATGTGAAAAAAAATTGAGAAAATAATTTTGTCTGACTTTTAAAGAATTTATTTGCAAATAATGGTGGAAAATAAGTATTTGGTCACCTACAAACAAGCAAGATTTCTGGCCGTCACAGACCTGTAACTTCTTTTTTAAGAGGCTCCTCTTTCCCCCTCTCATTACCTGTATTAATGGCACCAGTTTGAAGTCGTTAACAGTATAAAAGACACCTGCCCACAACCTCAAACAGTCACACTCCAAACTCCACTATGGTGAAGACGAAAGAGCTGTCGGAGGACGCCAAAAACCGAATTGTAGACCTGCACCAGGCTGGGAAGACTGAATCTGCAATAGGCAAGCAGCTTGGTGTGAAGAAATCTACTGTGGGAGCATTAATCAGAAAATGGAAGACCTACAAGACCACTACTAATCTCCCTCGATCTGGGGCTCCATGCAAGATCTCAGCCCGTGGGGTCAAAATGATCACAAGAACGGTGAGGAAAAATCCCAGAACCACAAGGGGGGATCTAGTGAATGACCTGCAGAAAGCTGGGACCAACGTTACAAAGGCTACCATCAGCAAGACACTACAACGCCAGGGACTCGGATCTTGCAGTGCCAGACGTGTCCCCCTGCTTAAGCTAGTCCATATCCAGGCACGTCTGAAGTTTGCTAGAGAGCATTTGAATGTTCCAGAAGAGTATTGGGAGAATGTCAGATGAAACCAAAGTAGAACTATTTGGTAAAAACACAACTCGTCGTGTTTGGAGGACAGTGAATGCTGAGTTGCATCCAAAGAACACCATACCAACTGTCAAGCATGGGGGTGGCAACATCATGCTTTGGGGCTGTTTCTCTGCAAAGGGACCAGGACGACTGGTCCGTGTACATGAAAGAATGATTGGAGCCATGTATTGTGAGATTTTGGGTGCAAACCTCCTTCCATCAGCAAGGGCAATGAAGATGAAATGTGGCTGGGTCTTTCAGCATGACAATGATCCCAAGCACACTGCCAGGGCAACAAAGGAGTGGCTTCATAAGAAACATTTCAAAGTCCTGGAGTGGCCTAGCCAGTCTCCCGATCTCAACCCCATCGAAAACCTTTGGAGGGAGTTAAAAGTCCGTGTTGCCCGCCAACAGCCCCAAAACATCACTGCTCTAGAGGAGATCTGCATGGAGGAATGGGCCAACATACCAGCAACAGTGTGTGCCAACCTTGTGAAGACTTACAGAAAACATTTGACCTCTGTCATTGCCAACAGAGGATATACAACAAAGTATTGAGATGAACTTTTGTTATTGACCAAATACTTATTTTCCACCATTATTTGCAAATAAATTCTTTAAAAGTCAGACAAAATGATTTTCTCAATTTTTTTTCACATTTTGTCTCTCATAGTTGAGGTCTACCTATGATGTCAATTACCGGCCTCTCTCATCTTTTTAAGTGGGAGAACTTGCACAATTGGTGACTGACTAAATACTTATTTTCCCCACTGTATATAGAAAGCTATTGTAATGTCTGTAGCTACCGTAGTGTCTATAGATATATAGTACACTACCATAGTGTCTGTAGCTATATAGTACACTACCGTAGTGTCTGTAGCTATATAGAAAGCTACCGTAGTGTCTGTAGCTATATAGAAAGCTGTCATAGTGTCTGTAGCTAGTGTCTGTAGCTATATAGAAAGCTACCGTAGTGTCTGTAGCTATATAGAAAGCTGCCGTAGTGTCTGTAGCTATATAGAAAGCTACCGTAGTGTCTGTAGCTATATAGAAAGCTGTCATAGTGTCTGTAGCTAGTGTCTGTAGCTATATAGAAAGCTTCCGTAGTGTCTGTAGCTATATAGAACACTACCATAGTGTCTGTAGCTATATAGAACACTACCATAGTGTCTGTAGCTATATAGAAAGCTGCCGTAGTGTCTGTAGCTATATAGAAAGCTGCCGTAGTGTATGTAGCTATAAGCAGAGCTACCCTAATGTCTGTAGCTATCTGATTGGTGCTGTTAACGTGACATATGCTACAACAGTGAATGGATGATAATATTTTGAATGCTACTCTTTTGTACCCAGTCTACTCTGATTCAACAACATCCACTAAATAACATTACAGCTCATATTGATGCAACACTATATATACAACACTGTATATACAATACACAATACAAGCACAAATTCAATAAATTACTTATTAAAATAATTATATTCAGTACATTTATCATAATATTTATGTCCACACTATGTACAGCCCTGCTGCAATTTTCTTTTTTACCAATGATATGATATTGTATCGATGTCTTTAAAGGACAGCATATCATTGTCACGCCAGGATCCGCCCCACCTGTCAATCTTGTCTTGGTTTGCGTGTTTACCCCACCCACTCTCGTCCCTTGTATCTCTGCCTTCTTGTTATTGTTCCACCTGTGTCTTGTCTGGTCCCTCATTTGGTCTTGTATTTAAACCCTGTGTTTCGTCTTTTGTTTTCTGTTCATTGTCTAGCTACAACCCATCTGCGGTTTTCTTGTATTTCTAAGCCTGGTTCTGCTCATTTATTGTCTGTCCTTCTCTGGTTTATGTTTGCCTTCTTTACTACTGATGTTAAGTCTACAGGGCAAAAGTCATTCAGTTCCTTGGATGATTTGTTTCTTTATCTCTGTGCTACATGTTTATCTGTGTTGGGTTAAATCCTTCTTGCTTCCAGTGCTACCACAACTTAAACATTAGACCTCACAGGAACTGCTGGGACCAAACAACATCAACTCAGTTTCTTTTAGTTCAAATGTAAAACGTTTAAAGCCATCCAGGCTTTAATGTCATCAAGACATAAAAGCAGTGAATTAAAGGAGCATAATTTCTCTTCAATGGTACATAAATCTGGCTGTCGTCAGCATAACAGTGAAAAGAGACATCATGTTCTCTAAAAATGGAACCCAGTGAAAGCAAGTTAAAAGAAATAGGGAGGGGTCCTAAAATTGAGCCCTGAGGAATGCCATATAACAGGGGAGTTTAGGAGGATTTAGAGCCAGCAAAAGATACACACAGTGTTCTGTCTGTCAGATATGACCTAAGCCAATCCAGTGCACTACCACCAATGCCCACTATACGCTGCAGCCAAAAAATGAGAAGGTTGTGATCCACTGTATCGAAAACTGCAGTTAGGACGAGCAGGACAAGAATCACATGATCACCTGAGTCAGTGGCTAGAAGGATGCCATTAAAATGCAATTCTGTCTTCATACTACGCATAGTTTTAAAACTGGACTGGAAAACCTCTAGAATATTGTAATCCAGGACAGACATTAACTGAGTGTAAACAATTTTCTCTAATTTTTTTAAATTTACATTTATGGCATACACCCTTATCCAGAGCGACTTACATTTTTTTAAATCTCATTTTTTATACAAGTGAGCAATTGAGGGTTAAGGGCCTTGCTCAGGGGCACCTCAGTCATGGCATCAGGCCTGGGGATCGAACCCACGACCCTCCGGTCACAAGACCAGTTCCCTAACCACCAGGCCATGACTTTTTATAAAAGGCAAATAGTACATTTTATTTATGCATAGGTCATATATACTGAGAGACTCCATGCCTAGAAGAAACATCCTTAAACAGATGTAACTTCACTACTTAGAAGATTTACAACAGATACTTTCTTACATGAACATGAGGAACTTAAATGACCAATTCTACGACCACTTGTATGTTGAGTAATTATTATTTTAATGTTACAGCAGTTTTTCCCCTTCTACACCTAAGCCTGTAGTTACAGGGACATATGAAAAACATTTTCTGTGTTTACATCCTTGAAAAACCCTGTAAACAATTATTTTCTGTAACGATTTACTGCAATATTCAAAATGATCTTGTTGACAATTTTGAACAATCTTTTTGGACATAGAAATAACATTCAAGTAAGCAACATAAACGACTTGGTTAGGGGACACGGTTAAATGTCTCCTGGATAAAACTGAGTCCTTCCTTTGTCCAAAGTAAAAGATCAACAAACCTTTAAACTGTTGGTCTGAGGTGACGTCTCCCGGATAAAACTGGGTCCGGTCTGATCCATAAATCTCATTAAATTGGTCCTGTATATCTTTGCCCAGTGTTTCATTGAGGTCCAGGAAAGCGACCTACACAGAGTATATCTGAGAGTTACGAGTTGGAACGCATCAGTTTCAACAATATTACAGAGTTGTTTCATACCTTCGCCCCGTTTTTCAAGAGGATCTCAGCAAATCCTCTCCCCAACCCTTGGGCTGCTCCAGTCACCAGGGCAACTTTGTCCTTCAAACTCATTGTCAACAAAGATCTTAAGCAGAAAAGGATATACCTACGTATTGGAAAACAAAATCTCAAACCCTGTACAACTTCGTATTGTATTTGTTCTATCACACATACAGGTCTGAACATGAAGTGGGTGCTTCTTCCAGAATTCAATGGATGATGTAACACTGTTGTGCAAGACAGTATTACAAAAGTCACTCACATGGGAGGAGTTCAGGGATTATAGGTGATATAGGTGAGTTATAGTTGGCGTTTTCAACCCGTAAATGAGTGTTCAACTCTGTATAGCTTTGCAGACAAAGACAGATTCCCAACACAATAGTTCCTAATACTGCAACATTGATAAAAATGTGTAATGCAATGCAGTATGGGTAAGGGAGAATAAACAATACTGTTATTTCATAAGAAACAGAGCAGATCGGTCCTGAGTTAAAGATCTTGATAAATAATCTCTTGATAAATAATGAGGTACCCTGGTAATCTCTAGACATCTGCAGGTAGAGAGAGAGAACCTGCTGCTCCAATAAATGAACACAAGGGGGCGATGTTTACACAACAGAACAGAGAGAGGCGTACTTGCAGGTCACAGTAAATCGATGTAACTTCACACTTCTCCACCAACATAGTGCCAGGGCCAAAATCTCAAACGACTTCATTTTCCATTAAGAACTCTGGTTCTCGGCTGGCTGCCATTAACCTGCCAAACCAAGGAAGCCATAATGTAGGCAGATGAAGGGCGGGGCCTACCTGTCACTCAGAGTTGTTTCACAACCATCATCCGCTGTTTCATTGAACTTTAAGCTTCCAGTAGTTTGTTTTCCAGTAGACGTGAGTGAGTTGCTGCTTAACTGTACACATTCAGAGGTGTACAGGTGTACAGTGACTGACGTCACTGGCTGCTCCTGCTGCTTCCTGCTGCCTCCTGCCGACGCTGCTGCGGAGCGAACTTTGAAATTGTTTTTCTAAAGTGTACTAATCTGTTTATGTGCTAATCTTTATTTTTTGCCTTCCTAGATATTTTTTTACAGATAGTACTTCCACCGTCAAGACGGGCAGCTGAATATTCCGGCCGCTGATCAACTTTCTGCTTCTAAAAATCAGCTAGCGTAAGTTTGTATAAATCGGCTAGACACGGTAAGTGTTTTGATTTATTCATGGCTGGTGTTGGTTTGTTTCCTTGTTCGGAGTGTGGCATGTTTAGTCTAGACCCTTTCGCCACTGATAGTAATAGTGATAGTATTTGTGAGAGGTGCCAGTTAGTTACTTCTCTTGTGGCGAAAGTGGAAAGTTTAGAGCGACGCGTCCACTCATTATTGAGGGATAGAGAGACAGGGACAGGGTCTGTAGTAGGTGTGGACGCGCCAGGGAGAACTAGCGCCTCCGCGACTCCGGCGATAGAGCCCTCACAGCGGGGCGAATGGGTGACGTCTCGGCGGCGTAGTCGGAGAGCGAGGGCTGCAGCTACCGCTAACGCCAGCGCTAGCCCACCAGAGCACCACTCCCCGGTTCACGTGTCCAACAGGTTTGCCCCGCTCAGTGTTACACCCGCTGAGGAGACTCTGGTCATAGGAGACTCTATAGTCCGACACGTGAAAGTCGCTATTCCTGTAGGGGCACCAGCGGTTACAGTCAGCTGTTTACCGGGAGCCAGAGCGCCGGACATTAGTGGCAACCTTAGACTGTTAGCCCATAAACGATTCTCTAGGATAGTTATACATGTAGGGGCCAACGATATACATCTGCGGCAGTCAGAGGTGACTAAGGCTAATGTTAAAGAGGTGGTTAAATTAGCCCAGACGATGTCCGATGCCGTAATCTGCTCTGGCCCCATCCCAATGCGGCGCGGTGATGAGCAGTACAGCAGGCTCACGTCGCTAAACCGCTGGATGTCCAAGTGGTGCTCCGAAAATCAAGTGGGCTTTATTGATAATTGGAAAGATTTCGAGGGCAAGCCTGGTCTTTTAGGCAGGGACGGTGTCCACCCCACCCGGGATGGCGCTGCCCTGTTATCTTGCAGCATAGCCCGTAGTCTTTTAGTTAGTGGGCAGTGTAGTACTAGGAGCTGCTGACTAACCAGAGTCGCGACCAGGCCGCAGACTAACGGGCTAAACCGTCTGTCTGCGAGCTGCTTAGAGGCGTCACCAAGATCCCATAGGATTGAGACTGTGTCTGTGCCCCGGGTTAAATTAAATCATAAGAAAATAGTCCGTCCTAAGTTTTTAACTAATATTCAAACTTCACACCCAATTATTACCTATATGACCGATCTGAAAATTGGATTAATTAATATTCGATCACTCAACTCTAAAGCAGTTTTTATGAATGAACTTATAACTGACCAGAAAATTGATATTTTATGTCTAACTGAAACGTGGATTCAATCTGGTGACTATTTATCTCTAAACGAAGCCACTCCTGTGGGATATAGTTATATACATAAACCTAGATTGTCAGGCAGAGGAGGAGGAATATGTATAATATATCGTGATTGTTTAGAAATTCATCAGAAATACTTGGATATCTTTAATTCATTTGAGATGCTGTCTATTAATGTAACTAGTCAATCTGAAAATAAAAGTTCATTTTCCCTAACAAATGTATATAGACCACCAGGGCCTTACTCAGATTTCTTAAAAGATTTCACAGATTTTACAGCAAATTTAGCAGTTAGTAGTGACAAAATAATAATGGTAGGAGACTTTAACATACATTTTGATAATGCGGAGGATCCACTGACAAGGGCTTTTACTTCTATATTGAACTCTGTTGGCATTACACAAAACGTTGTAGGACCCACACACTATCAAAATCATACCCTAGATTTAATCTTAACGTTGGGTATTGACGTAGATAATATAAATATACTCCCGCAAACCGTAGCTATCTCTGATCACTATTTAGTCAAATTTGAGATTCATCTTAACATAAATACCCGCCCGTCTCCTCGGCAGTGTATAAAGCGCTCGATAAATTCATTAACATCAACACAGTTTATTGAAGCCCTCCCTGATTTAACTGCTCTAGCCCACTCGCCATCCTATCCAGGAGAGTTAGACAGTCTAACCAACTGCTTAGAGAATACCTGCAGATCAGCTCTAGATATAGTAGCTCCACTCAAATATAAAAAGACTAGATCTAAAAAACTCGCTCCGTGGTACACTGACCAAACTAGAAACTTAAAACAAATAGCACGTAAATTAGAGCGTAAATGGCGATCTACTAAGTTGGAAGTATTCTACTGTGCCTGGAAGGATAGCATCATTGACTACAAACGGGCACTCGCTAAAGCACGCTCAGCATACCTAGCCTCACTGATAGAGAAAAATAAAAACAATCCTAGATTTCTTTTTAATACTATTTCCAAACTTACAAAAAATCAAGCAGGCGCAGAACCTCAGATTCCAGTAAACCTCACTAGTAATGTATTTATAGATTTTTTTGATAATAAAATAGAGAATATTAGACAAAATATAAAACCTTTTATTAGCAATACAACTGGTATGTCATCTGGTTTGGTTGACATCGATTTAAATCGCATACTGGGAGAAAAACTTGATGCTTTTCATCCACTCCCACAATCAGAATTAGAGAAAATAATTTCTTCCTTAAATTATGCTACCTGCACACTAGACTCTGTTCCATCAAAGTTATTAAAAGAGGTATTACCAGCGGTAACTGAACCTCTTCTAACTATAGTTAACTCATCCATTACAATAGGTCACATGCCCAAATCATGTAAATTAGCAGTTATTAAACCTCTGATTAAGAAACCAAATCTTGATCCTACTGTACTATCTAATTATAGACCCATTTCAAACACATCATTTATATCTAAGATCATAGAAAAAGCTGTTGCCCAGCAATTATGCCTATATCTGCATAGGCATCACATATTTGAAAAGTTCCAATCTGGTTTTAGGCCCCATCACAGTACTGAAACAGCATTAGTTAAAGTAACAAATGACCTCCTCCTTGCTTCAGATCAAGGTTATGTATCGCTGTTAGTGCTTCTTGATCTTAGTGCAGCTTTCGACACAATTGATCATAGGATCTTGCTAGAAAGGTTAGAACGCTGGGTTGGAGTCTCTGGCACAGCCCTTTCATGGTTTCATTCTTACTTAACAAATCGCTATCAGTTTGTAGAGCTCAATAATATTCCATCCAAACGTACAAAAGTTAAATATGGGATCCCGCAAGGCTCCATTCTAGGACCACTATTATTTACATTATATATGGTACCATTGGGCACAGTTATAAACAAACATGGTGTCAACTTTCACTGCTATGCAGATGACACTCAACTTTACATATCAGCCAAACCTGATGACAAACTCAGTTTAAGAAAAATTGAGGCCTGTGTAAAAGATATTAAATGCTGGATGTCTCTAAACTTCCTCCAACTTAATGAGGACAAAACAGAAGTTCTTCTTCTGGGCCCTAAGGCCTCAAAACAGAAAATTCCAGATCTAATGCTTAATCTCGCAGGCTACCCCATTACACCTGGCACAGTAGCCAAAAACCTAGGCGTCATACTCGACTCTGACCTATCATTTGATAAATACATAGATAATACTACTAGGATAGCTTTTCTACATCTCCGTAACATTGCTAAATTAAGAAATGCATTATCACAGGATGATGCGGAAAAATTGGTGCACGCCTTTGTTAGCTCTAGATTAGACTACTGCAATGCACTACTGTCAGGATGTTCAAATAGGAATCTAAATAAACTTCAAATAGTTCAAAATGCCGCAGCCAGGGTTCTGACCAGAACTAGAAAATTTCAGCATATCAGTCCAGTCCTATCAGCCCTGCATTGGCTCCCAGTTAAATTCCGTATTGACTTTAAAATTCTTTTATTAACTTATAAAGCATTGCACGGGCTTGCTCCTGAGTACCTTCAGGAACTTATTTCCTATTACGAACCCCCACGCCCACTAAGATCACAGGGTGCTGGTCTTTTATTAGTTCCAAAAATTAATAAGGTAACAGCAGGGGGAAGAGCCTTTTCTTGTAAGGCCCCCCAGCTTTGGAATAATCTTCCTAAATGCGTCCGGGACTCCGACACAGTCACAATCTTTAAGTCTAGGTTGAAAACCCACTTATTTAGTTTAGCGTTTGATAATTAATATCCCCCTTAGATAAAAGTACAGATCCAGGGGTTCATAGACAAAGGGTTTTATGGTAGACTGGGGCGCTGGTGCTGTCGTCCTGTCACTGCTCGTGGTCACTCAAGTTTGTTGACAGTGCAGTGGACGGATGCCATTGTCTCAGAATACCCCCAAGCCAATGTTACCTTCTGGTTCTGCCTTTTTAGCTAGGCTGTAATAATTTAACTAAATGCCGGAGTTGCTGCCACACTCCGGAAATGTTTATAATTTTACCTGTCCTGTATATGTCCTCATACAGAGCTAATTTTCCCTGTTTCATTTCTCCACATGGCTGCCCGCCTGTTTGAGGAATAATGAGATGAGGAGACCAGCGATCCATCCTGAGCCAGCCACCTCCTGCCTAACCGGATGCATACATCATGATGGACATTATTACATATTTTTCATTTTCTTTCTCTTCTTTCTGTCTAAATTGTTGTTGTTGTTGTCATGGTGACCGGTGTCGGCCAGAGGAGGATGGGTTCCCCCCCTGAGTCTTGGTTCCTCTCAAGGTTTCTTCCTCATGCAAAAAACTAGGGAGTTTTTCCTTGCCACTGTCGCCCTTGGCTTGCTCACTGGGGGCTAGGACTCGGCACTTGTAAAGCCGCTTTGTGACAACAACTGTTGTAAAAAGCGCTATATAAATAAAATTTGATTTGATTTGATTTGATTCACAGCTTAAACGTAAACAAAGAACTTTGACATTATTGTCTGTGCTGATCCCTCTGCATCAGACACAATCTCTTTAATCTGATGTGCTCTCAAAGTAAGAACTAACATTTACAAACAAAGAATTTGCTCACTAAACTAAACTAGCTAGTTCATAAAACCCAGATCACACAGTGTTGTAATGGAGTCTGGACTCTCTGGATGTGCTGTCCGTGCACTCTAACTGTTCAGATGAACAAACTTCCTCCATATTAATGTATGTGTGTGTGTATTGTGTATTAATGCATGTGTGTTCAAGACCAACAAGTCAGAATACACAGATCAACCTTTGAGTGTTGAAGGCTGCAAGCAGGCAGCTAAAATGTGAATGCTAACACAAGTACACAGAGGTACTGTACACAGGAGGGACAGGTGCTATACATATACAGGGAACAGGTGCTATACTTGTTTATTAAATGCAATCAGATATTTAATAAACAATTAGGGACACATTTCTTTCATCAGCAAAAAGTATTTATTGACACTGTCATGATTATACTCGCACACATTGAGATACATTTTATCTTTAATGAACAGTTCACAGGAACACATGTAGCTAGTCAGGCCTAGCTTCACTCCTGCACACTGAAGTGTGGGTGAGGTGTTACAGTGCTACTGGAGTTCGCTGCAGCTCTGTGGGGAAGGACATAAGAGCAGCTCCATCACGTCCCACCGTGAGGACTGCTCCATTCAGACTCTCATCCTGCACCAGCAGTAGAAACGCCTTAGCTACTTCCTCCACTCTGTTAGGAGACACAATGTTTCACAGGCACAGGCAAAACAAGCTAAGAAATACCAAACTGTCTCACACACACAGAAACATGCAGAATCTATATTACAGCATCCTTTCTGGCTGATGTTTTGGTCACTTCTGCATTTTGTCAGTTCTCTCACCATAGAGGCAGCATGATGCGGTGTCTACAACCCACAGACGTTGCTCAATGGCGCGTTAATGCAAGCTGTGGCAAGAAGGTTTGCTGTGTCTGTCAGCACAATGTCCAGAGCATGGAGCAGATACCAGGAGACAGGCCAGTACACCAGGAGACATGGAGGGGGCGGAGCCGTAGGAGGGCAACAACCCAGCAGCAGGACCACTAACTCCTCCTTTGTGTAAGGAGGAACAGGAGGAGCAGTGCCAGAGCCCTGCAAAATGACCTCCAGCAGGCCACTAATATCCATGTTTCTGCTCAAACTGTCAGAAACAGACTCCATGAGGGTGATATGAGGGCCCAACGTCCACAAGTGGGGCTTGTGCTTACAGCCCAACACCGTGCAGGGCGACTGGCATTTGCCAGAGAACACCAAGATTGGCAAATTCGCCATTGGCACTCTGTGATCTTCACGGATGAGAGCCGGGTCACACTGAGCACATGACAGCCATGGAGAATGCCTGCAACATCCTCCAGCATGACCGGTTTGGCAGGTGGTCAGTAATGGTGTGGGGAGGCATTTCTTTGGAGGGCCACACAGACCTCCATGTGCTAGCCAGAGGTACCCTGACTGCCAATAGGTACTGGGATGAGATCCTCAGACCCACTGTGAGACCATATGCTGGTGCAGTGGGCCCTGGGTTCCTTCTGATGCATGTCAATGCTAGGCCTCATGTGGCTGAAGTGTGTCAGTAGTTCCTGCATTATGAAGACATTGATGCTATGGACTGACCTGCCCGTTCCCCAGACCTGAATCCAATCGAGCACATCTGGGACATCATCCACCAATGGCATGTTGCACCACAGACTGTCCAGGAGGTGACTGATGCTTTAATCCAGGTCTGGGAGGAGATTCCTCAGGAGAACATCCACATGCCCAGGCATTGTCGGTGCTTTTCACAGACTCCACAGTGCTGTCATTAATGCTGAGAGGGGTGCGCTGCATGCGATTCTTCCTGAAGTTTATTGTTATTTCTTTGGTTTTGCTGATATTGAGTTGCAGATTCAGTGTGAACAGCAGGGGGCTCAGTACACAACCCTGGGGAACCCCGGTGTTCATGATGGTGGTCTCTGGGGAATTATTGCCAACTCTTACTGTGTATGTTCTGTCAGTGAGAAAGTCCAGTATACAGTTGCACAGTTTGATGCTGATGCTGAGTTTATTCACAGATGTTGAGGGATGACTGTGTTAAATGCAGAGCTGAAGTCAATGAATAGCATCCGCACGTAACTATTCTTGTTTTCCAGATGAGCCCGGCATAGGTGGAGTGCTGTTGAGGAAGTCCAAATTGTCCTCACATGGTGGGTGTGTTGGTCTAAAGTTGGAGACTGACTGCTACAGGTGCCTAGGGCTCTTTGTGTCTGCGAATTGTGCTATGATTTTTAGTTTGGCCCTGGCAGATCGAAGAGCATATTTATCCCCGGACTTGAACACCGCATGCACAAGCTGCACATTTACATTTACATTTACGGCATTTAGCAGACGCTTTTATCCAGAGCGACTTACAAAAGTGCTTTGCATCTGATCACAGAATTCATCCTAGGTAATAGTACGGATAGAAATAGTACGGTAAAAATTCCTTAGAGCAGTGGCCACTCCTCAAGATTTACCGCTGAGCACAAAACGTCTGTCCTCGTGAAATGAGGAACGCCCCTTCCACTTGGATGGTGTTGTCCGGAACAGTATTAATAAGCCACGTCTCTGTGAGAATGATAGCATTACAGTCACACCCTTCTCTGTGTAATTAGGTCCAATTTGAGGTAATCCATTTTATTCTCCAGCGAACGCACACTGGATAGCAGAAGGGAAGGAAAATGTTTTCTATATCTCCACAACATTGCCAAGCTAAGAAATGTATTATCACAGCATGATGCAGAAAAATTGATACACGCCTTTGTTAGCTCCAGATTAGACTACTGTAACTCATTACTGTCAGGATGAATGAATGAATGAATGAATGAACGTTAAATTTATATAGCACCTTTCAGAATACCCAAGGCGCTTTACAATTAGGATAAGGATAGTAAGTAAGGATACTCATAGTAAGGATACTCATATATGAATCTAAATAAACTTCAAATAGTTCAAAATGCCACAGCCAGAGTTCTGACTAGAACTAGAAAATTTCATCATATCAGACCAGTCCTATTAGCCCTGCATTGGCTCCCAGTAAAATTCTGTATTGATTTTAAAGTTCTTCTACTGACTTATAAAGCACTGCACAGGCTTGCTCGTGATTACCTCCAGGAACTTATCTCCTATTATGAACCCCCACTGACACAGTCTCAACCCTTAAGTCTAGGTTGAAAACTAGGCGAGAGCCATCTTCTGACAGTCCCTGTGTGGGAAGGAGCAGGTAATCAGGAAGATGACCTTCAGGGAGAATTTAGTTTGGCTGCCTAGGTTGCCTGCCTACCCGAGAAATACTGAGACGTGGAGAGACGAGCCTTTCCTGCTATCCACCCTGGGACAGCCACCTCCTGCCTAACCAGCTATGGATAAAGGATCAACCCATTGCCCTGGCCCCTCTCACCACCCGAAATTCTCCCCTGTTATGGCTGTATCTTCGCAACCCTGGACTACTATTACCGTGTTTTGTGGTTTGATGACTGGTACAATGATCTAGGTATCCCAGATGTTCAGCAGTTTAACACATTCTTGGAACTACAGGAAGCTACTGCACGATCGAACAGTTGGTGACACCTCTCCCACTGCAGATCACAATGTTGAGTTAGCATTCCTCAGAAATGCACAGATGGAGAGCTTTCCTGACGAGGTGATGCTACTCAAAGCTGGTAAGGCCTTCCCATCTACCAGCAGAGTGCTTACAGTAGCCCCTGAACATGATCACACTTCCAGCTTGATCCATGTTGGAGGTAGATGTTGTGACGTTCTCAGCCCAGATGTGCTGCATCTCCTTTTCCTCCAGGCTTCTGAATCAGCATTATGACTACCAGCTGCACCACCCTGGAGCAGAGCGTGTTTTCACTGGAGGAACTGGTTCCTGAGAGGTAGAGAGGCGGTTAAGAGGCGTTTAATCCCAAACATAACTGTGGGGGTTGTAAGAAATGGAGAGGGAGCCCTCAAGTTCCAGGAATGTCAGATTTACCCCCTCCAGTTTGAGGCTGTTCAAATCCGCCTTCTATTCAACAGGGGTCGATTGTTTTGGTCCTATGCTTGTAAAGACAGGAAGACGCACTGAGAAACGGTGGGGTATATGCTGTATTAGTGCCTTACAACACTCTCCCAGTTGTTTGCCTCATTAAGTTGCCAGCCCTTCCTCAGGACACCACAGACACCTAGTGGTCAAATTTGCATGCCAAATTTGGGGGCGGCTGTACAAAAGTCATTTACTTGTTCTCAGGTTTTCGTTGTGTTTTGCTTGTACTCATTTTTGAAACAACTCACCAGTGTCTAGTTACTTATGTGACGCTCAAGTTAGCCTGTACTTGCGTCTAGTCTATTGTAGACATTTATGTTTGTATTTGTCCTTGTTCTGTCTTATAAAACATACCACACACACACACATGTGCCACACAGTCATACACCCATATGTGTCGAATAAAGGAGTCTTAAGTGCAAGACTGGGCCAAAAGCAAAGCGCATGTTTATTCTACTTCTACCTCCAGAGAACTCCTGCAGAATGCAAAATAGTTATGGCAAGTTGATGTCTTGCCCTACAAGAATGAGAAGGAAACTAATCAATCCACACAGGACACAAGGACGCTAAATTGCCAGATGAGGAGTCAACCATAGGGCAAGTGAATGGCACACAATGTTATGCAACTCCCCTGCTAGGACAGTTCAGATGCTGTCAACCTGGGCAAAGGGGCCATCCTCCCCTGCTTTAAAGAGCAGAGCAAAGGGTGAAATGAAAACCTCACTTGAGTGAAACCTATAAGAAGGAAATCCAGAGGCTGACAGATACATTTCTTTATTCCTCTTAGAGAAAGAAACAGACTATCGTGTGTCCTGGTATGTACCCCATCACCTTACTGAACACAGTCAAAAGTACCATATTCTTTTAAACTTCTCCTTTTCATACAGGGATTACGTTCTTCATGTCCCACACTGATTTGGTGTTCTCAGATTTTGTGAACATTCGATTGCCATTAGTGGAGACATTAAGGCAACGTTTCACCAGATTACACTCTTTCCCATTCATAGACTTTTACCAGGTTTTTATGGAGATATCAGACCACTTCAGTGCCTTTGGCCTATGAATGGCAACATTTTGGTACAACATGTAATCCCTGTTGTGCTAGTGATTCACTTCAAAGACATGTTCAAACACACCCTAGAGCAGATGAAGACGGAGTGGATTCAGTCCTGAAGTCCCGTTTAAGATCTCTGTAGACCTCAGTCCAAGCTACAGAGCTCATTGTGATGATGAGAGAAGACCTGACTGAAGGTGGCTTTGATATCTGCCAATGGGCAAGTAATGACCCCTCGGATGTAGCACAACTTCCTATTGAGGCTCTTGCTATATGGTACAGCTCATCTGTTGAATCAGGATTCATAAGACTTGTACTAGCCACTCAGTTTGATCCCCTCAGTTACCTCAGTCCCTTCAGTACCAGAACATCCTTCAACAATTGTGGTTTTTGAAAAAATAATCCAGTCCTACTTGATCGCATGTCTTATCCCTTTGAACTCCATTCCTGATGTTTATCCCTCTTAATCGTTTTTTAAAATATGTGCATATTGAGGTACGGCGTGCTCTACACCACTGCATCCGACGCTTTGCATCACACTTGGTGATATATGGCTTGGATGCAGCTGCTCAACCATGGAAACCCATTCCATGAAGAAGAAGAAGTTTGGATGTCTGTAGTTACTGAGGCTTCAGTATCTGCTGACCCCACTCCGACAGTTTACATGGAGTTGCTATCATTCCCAAACATTTTCCAATTTTCTTATAATACAGTTGACAGTTGACTGTGGAATATTTAGGAACGAGGAAATTTCATGACTGTATTTCTTGCACAGGTGGCATCCTATCACAGTTCCATGCTGGAATTCACTGAGCTCCTGAGAGAGACTCATTCTCTCACAAATGTTTGTAAAAACAGTCTGCATGTCCAGGTGCTTAATTTTATACACCTGTTGCCATGGAAGTGATTCTGATCAATACATTTGGCACTATATATATATATATATACCATCTGCATCGGCAATATTTCACACTTACTCTATAATAGAGAATTTGTCCAGCAGAGACTGTGCTACAGCCTGTAAGCTGGTAAATGGTCCAGCTTTCTCTTCTGACTTAAAGGAGTCCAGAAGAGACGTCCGCACAAATTCAGGACAGAGGGTGTTGATCCTCACCCCAGCATCAACCACTTCTGAGGTCACCTGTGGACACATCAGTATAAGGAGTTAAGGTACATCAACCCTTCCTGTGGGTGTTTTTGTTTGTGACCACAGACACATGGTTCCATTATTGTGCAGAAAAAGCTTCATACATTATCAAGATTCTCTAAGCTGGGGCCCTTAATGGCCCTTCCCCGTAAACATTAACCTGCATATGTAGAAATCCCTGACCTGAACAACATCTACCCAATAACACCCACCCCTCCAGAAAACACCTCTGGACCTAACGTTCCCTCCCTATCCTCCTGAGAAACACCTCTCCCTAGCAGTCCTTATAAGTCCTTATACTTATCTCATATTAATAGGTTCCTCTGTAATTCTCCTTACAGCAGAAATAAACACCCTTTAATCTCGTGTTGTAGGTGTTTACTTGCCCATCACAGGGCTCTTCCATTGAGGAGTTTCCCAACTCCTGTGATCACCTCAGCTGGAGTGATGGCTGAACCCCGTACAGCTGAATGATGACCTATCAGTTTAGACTACCAGTCATCACACACTCACTTTCTTCCCTTGAATATGAAGCCAGTTGTGTACATTTGGATTATTTCAAAATTCCAGCTTATTTATCAGTTGTACGTGATAGGCCGTATCAGCACGGTGGTCCCTAACACTAAATGTCAAGCAGCACTGCGCTGAGATATCTGTACATACAAGAGCAGCACACTAACACAGGAAGTGTTCAGGAGCTGTGAAGGGTCACTGGACTACATGCTGTATATGGTAGAAGAAGAAACACCAGAGAGCACGTACCGCTAGCGCCCGGGAGAAGCCTACCACACCGTGCTTGGTGGCTGTGTAGACAGGACCTCCTGGCAGTAGAATCAGACCTGCAGCAATACATGATGCGTAACAAAGCTGTAGCACATATGACATCTCTAACAAAGTAGTGACATGTATCACAACGCCTGTCAAAGGTTTATGAAAAGTTCAAAATTGGAATCATTTCATGAGACATATTGAGTGGCTTTCACCTCTATTACTTAATGCATTAATTACATTTTAAACTAATCAAAATTCAGTCTACATGAATTACAAGTCAAATTTTTTTTTGGTTCCTGATTGATGCTATATTACACCATCATACCTGAATAATTTCAGCTCCTGATTCACACAATGAATAATGTATCTTCCTGCTTGCCGTACCTGCCAGTGATGCTACGTTGACGATGACCCCTCCCTGTCCGCCCCTCTGCTTCTTCATGTGGTCCAGAGCCAGGTAGGTCCCCCTCACCACCCCACTCTGTTATAAACCACAGCAGTGTTACACACTCACTCTCAGCACACAGCCCTGTACATCAAACATCACCTGCTGTTTCCACACTGCCCTCAATGTAATGACCAGATTGAACCACTAGAGTGTGCTCAAAACCTTTTCAAGGCTTAATCAGCAACCTAAAACAGGTCCAATATGAATCAGAATTCAGTTACACTGTCAAATTCAAAAGCAAATTCTTACTAAGTTTATGGACACAGTTTTCTCCCAGTCCTTTTCATTCAGGATGCCTGCATTGTTGCAGACTATGTCTATCCGGCCAAATTTGTGGAGGACTTTCTGGAACACATCTGTAATGAAGAAAGCAAAAGAGAGATTAATCTTTTTATGATTGTTTGAAACTATCTGTAGGTAAAAGCTACATGTGGTTTACACAACATTTTCAACAGTTCCTCCGTGTCTTTACTCATCAGATATAGTTTACGGCAAATTCTGCTTTGCTTGAATTGAAATTATATAAAAAGTAATAGTACATAAAATAGTATAAAAGTACCTTGTTTTTGTTACTATAAAATAGTAATAGTACCTTGTTAACCTGCTTTTTTCAAAATAAGCTCAATTACAGCCCAAGTTTCTACTAGATTCAGTAGAATCATTGTCAAATATGTTTCTGTCTGATCGGGCTGATATACTACACTCACACACCCCACACAAGTGTTCACAAGAGAGTTACTCAAGTCACATGACCACATTTTTAGTCTGGACTCCTCTAGACAAGTGAACATTAAAAAAGACATTATAAGTTTGTGAGGATGGTCAGAACCATTGTCAACATACTGAGGAAAACATTAAGATTTCTGTAGTCTGAGTTTCTTCCAACTTATGTACTGTTACTTTGCTGGGCTGTACACTAACAGAGTGATGGTGTGCAGATAAATGGTGCTCTGTGTTTGTCTGGTTCGATGTTTGCAGGGCCATCAGTTTTTATGTTTGTTTTACTGGCATCCTCCTTTATACAAGAGTCATGTGACCAGTCAGAGTTGTTCTCCATAATTCCACAATCTCCATGTCCCTGTCACTATTGATTGTTACCTGCAGTCACACTATAAATTTGCCAAATTCAGACAAAGAAAGAATAAACAAACCTTTAAACTGTTGATGTGAGGCGACGTCTCCTGGATAAAACTGGGTCCTGTCTGATCCATAAATCTCATTAAATTGGTCCTGTAGATCTTTGCCCAGTGTTTCATTGAGGTCCAGGAAAGCGACCTACACAGAGTATATCTGAGAGTTACGAGTTGGGGCGCATCTGGGGTTTCACAATCAGAATCACCTTTATTGTCATTATAATTGCATTAGAATTAAATATGATTCTACTCCAAGGTGCTTGTTGGGACGAATAAATACACACAATGACATAAAACGACAAGTTAAAAGTAGTGACACATTTACAAAATAGTTCTGGTTGATTATTTCTGTGATAAATGTTGAATATTGCACATAAGATATTTACAGTATATGTTACATAATATTGCACATGGAAAAGTATTGCACACCTGTTATATTGCACATGGGTTTGAGAATTTACATTATTGTTGCTGTTATTTTTACATGTTGTTCAGTGCAGTGATGGCTCTTGGGAAAAAGCTGTCCCTGAGCATACTTGTTCAACAACATTACAGAGTTGTTTCATACCTTCGCCCCGTTTTTCAAAAGGATCTCAGCAAATCCTCTCCCCAACCCTTGGGCTGCTCCAGTCACCAGGGCAACTTTGTCCTTCAAACTCATTGTCAACAAAGATCTTAAACAGTAAAGGATATACCTACGTATTGGAAAACAAAATCTCAAATCCTGCACAATTTCCTATTGTATTTGTTCTATCACACATACATGAAGTGGGTGCTTCTTCCAGAATTCAATGGATCGTGTAACACTTGTGCAAGACAGTATTACAAAAGTCACTCACATGGGAGGAGTTATAGGAGTTATTGGAGTTATTGGAGGTGTTTTGGGAGGAGTTCAACCCATAAATGAGTGTTCAACTCTGTATAGCTTTGCAGACAAAGACAGATTCCCAACACAATAGTTCCCAATACTGCAACATTGATAAAAACGTGTAATGCAATGCAGTATGGGTAAGAGAGAATAAATATTTACCCCTATTATTTCATAAGAAATAATAAATAATAAGTTATTTCATAAGAAACATAGCAGATCGGTCCTGAGTTAAAGATCTTGATAAATAATCTCTTGATAAATAATGAGGTACCCTGGTAATCTCTAGACATCTGCAGGTAGAGAGAGAGAACCTGCTGCTCCAATAAATGAACACAAGGGGGCGATGTTTACACAACAGAACAGAGAGAGGCGTGCTTACAGGTCACAGTAAATCGATGTAACTTCACACTTCTCCACCAACATAGTGCCAGGGCCAAAATCTCAAACGACTTCATTTTCCATTAAGAACTCTGGTTCTCGGCTGGCTGCCATTAACCTGCCAAACCAAGGAAGCCATAATGTAGGCAGATGAAGGGCGGGGCCTACCTGTCACTCAGAGTTGTTTCACAACCATCATCCGCTGTTTCATTGAACTTTAAGCTTCCAGTAGTTTGTTTTCCAGTAGACGTGAGTGAGTTGCTGCTTAACTGTACACATTCACAGCTTAAACGTAAACAAAGAACTTTGACATTATTGTCTGTGCTGATCCCTCTGCATCAGACACAATCTCTTTAATCTGATGTGCTCTCAAAGTAAGAACTAACATTTACAAACAAAGAATTTACTCACTAAACTAAACTAGCTAGTTCATAAAACCCAGATCACACAGTGTTGTAATGGAGTCTGGACTCCCTGGATGTGCTGTCCGTGCACACTAACTGTTCAGATGAACAAAATTCCTCCATATTAATGTATGTGTGTGTGTATTGTGTATTAATGCATGTGTGTTCAAGACCAACAAGTCAGAATACACAGATCAACCTTTGAGTGTTGAAGGCTGCAAGCAGGCAGCTAAAATGTGAATGCTAACACAAGTACACAGAGGTACTGTACACAGGAGGGACAGGCAACTAGCATCTTTCTGAATACCAGGGATCTCCTACTTGTTTATTAAATGCAATCAGATATTTGATAAACAATTATGGACACGTTTCTTTCATCAGCAAAAAAGAATTTACTGATTCATGATTAAACTCGCACACATTGAGATACATTTTATCTTTAATGAACAGTTCACAGGAACACATGTAGCTAGTCAGGCCTAGCTTCACTCCTGCACACTGAAGTGTGGGTGAGGTGTTACAGTGCTACTGGAGTTCTCGGCAGCTCTGTGGGGAAGGACATAAGAGCAGCTCCATCACGTCCCACCGTGAGGACGGCTCCATTCAGACTCTCATCCTGCACCAGCTGTAGAAACGCCTTAGCCACTTCCTCCACTCTGTTAGGAGACACAATGTTTAATCACAGGCAAAACAAGCTAAGAAATACCAAACTGTCTCACACACACAGAAACAAGCAGAATCTATATTACAGCAGCGTAAATATTCTTTAGAGGATCCAGTCAGTCCCTCATCCCCATCGCATAAGAAGGAGTTTATAAAGCAGTGAGAGGATGCTGAACAATGTTCTCTGTTGTTTGTATTACAAGAAGGACCTAAACCCTGTTTACTCACTCCAGAACGGTGAACTTTTCCAACATAGACTGGACTGCAGCCTTCAAGATGAAAAATTGTCCAGTTTTCTCCTCTGATTTAAAGGAGTCGAGAAGAGCTGTCTGCACGAAACTGGGACAGAGGGCGTTGATCCTCACCCCAAAGTCTGCAATTTTTGAGGCCTCCTGTGGACACATAGGAGCAAATGAAACTTGTTTAAGGGAGGAACACTCCACTTTGTGTGTGTGTGTGTGTGTGTGTGTGTGTGTGTGTGTGTGTGTGTGTGTGTGTGTAATATAGAGAGAAAGTGAATGTAAGTGTGTGCACGTGTGTAGTAAAAAAGTGATTCCCTTCAAGATTTCTGAACCTTCTAAACTCCTGTGAGGAAGCAGCTTTGTTTATTCACATGCAGACATGGTGACAACAGAGCTTATGAAGTGCTGTGTGTTTGAGTGCTGTGTGTTTGAGTGCTGTGTGTTTGAGTGCCGAGTGTTTGAGTGCTGAGTGTTTAAGTGCTGTGTGTTTGAGTGCTGTGTGTTTTGAGTGCTGTGTGTTTTGAGTGCTGTGTGTTTGAGTGCTGAGTGTTTGAGTGCTGTGTGTTTGAGTGCTGTGTGTTTGAGTGCTGAGTGTTTGAGTGCTGAGTGTGGCTGTCATGTGGTCCTGCCTCCCCCCTGTCAGTCTTGTCTTTTGTTTTGTTCTCTGTGTGTTTGAGTGTCTTTTATTTTGACGTTTCCTAGTTGTCTCTGTTTTCACACCCCTGCCTTGTTCTCTGCCCCTCGTTATCACTTTCAGGTGTGTCTTGTTGTGTCCCTTGTATAGTTGATGTATTTAAGTCCTGTGTTTGGTCTCTGTGGTTGTGGGTTATTGTAGCTTGTGATGTCGCTTGTGAATCGTGAGTGTATGTTTTCAGTTGTACGCTACAAGTCTTTGTTCTAGTTTTGAGTAGTGGTTTTTGTTCGGTTTGTTCATGCTCTGTGTCTTTTGTGTTAACTTTATTAGCATTATTTGTTCTTGGTATGAGTTGTAAGTGTTTGTGTTTAGTCACTTCTATTAAACCTCCAAAGATCTGCATCTGCGTCCTACCTGCCCAGCCTGTGTTTGTTACAGTGGCATGTTCAGCTGCAGCCTTGCAAAAGCTACAAGATTTGGCTGGCAAAATGAGCACATGCAAGTATAATGCAAATATAACAAAAATATTCCAGGTTATGCCTACGATGGTCATGCTGCCTCAGCAGTAGTTCACATCACCCCTCCCACCTGTAATACAGGCTCCACCTCAAATCACCACCCCCACCTGTAATACAGGTTCCACCTCAAATCACCACCCCCACCTGTAATACAGGCTCCACCTCAAATCACCACCCCCACCTGTAATACAGGCTCCACCTCAAATCACCACCCCCATCTATAATACAGGCTCCACCTCAAATCACCACCCCCACCTGTAATACAGGCTCCACCTCAAATCACCACCCCCACCTGTAATACAGGCTCCACCTCAAATCACCACCCCCACCTGTAATACAGGCTCCACCTCAAATCACCACCCCCACCTGTAATACAGGCTCCACCTCAAATCACCACCCCCACCTGTAATACAGGTTCCACCTCAAATCACCACCCCCACCTGTAATACAGGCTCCACCTCAAATCACCACCCCCACCTGTAATACAGGCTCCACCTCAAATCACCACCCCCACCTGTAATACAGGCTCCACCTCAAATCACCACCCCCACCTGTAATACAGGCTCCACCTCAAATCACCACCCCCACCTGTAATACAGGCTCCACCTCAAATCACCACCCCCACCTGTAATACAGGCTCCACCTCAAATCACTTGCTCACCACACGGCCTGTTATGAATGGGTCCGATTAGACAGTTTAGCTAGTCTAGGAGTTCTTAGTGAGTAAGAAGCTGCAAAACTTTTAAGTTACATGCATATCAAGGGCCAAAACGTTTGAGTTAGCTGTATGCTACATGCATATCAAGGGCCAAAATGTTTTAGTTAGGTGCACACTACATGCATATCAAGGGCCAAAACGTTTGAGTTAGGTGTACACTACATGCATATCAAGGGTCAGGGTTGTGGTGGTTTTGTGCAGCTTTAACAGACTGTAAATATTTGACTACTGCTCGTGCTGTAACTCTGCAAGTGTTTTTGCAGTCATAGAAGACCAGTGAAGTGGTTTCTTCCCTGTGAAAGTCCAGTGAAGTGGTTCCTTCACTGTGAAAGTCCAGTGAAGTGGTTCAAGGCCTTTACTGCCACATGACATTCATCAATCATCTCAAAAGAGATACATTTCTCACCATCTCTATCAGATTTCTCCTGATCTCCCACTGCTAGAGGGCTTCATATTCTGGCAGACATGGTCTGGTGGTTAGGGAACTGGAGGCTTGTGTTTGATTCCCAGGCCCCAGGCCATGACTGAAGTGCCCTTGAGCAAGGCACTTAACCTCAACTGCTCCCTGGGCAACAGGCTAGGGCTGCCCACCGCTCTGGGCACGTGTGCACCAAAGCCCCCTTGTGATCACTAGTGTGTGCGTGTGTGTGCATATCACAGACTCCTAGAGATCACTAGTGTGTGTGTGTGTGTGTGTGTGTGTGTGTGTGTGTGTGTGTGTGCATCACAGACTCAGACCGATTGGGGTAAAACAGTATTTTTAAAATCACAATTGACAAATATGGCAAAAAGATCAAACTTGATTATGAAATAGATTGTGTCTATGAAACTGTGCTTACAACAATAGGTTTGCTCATTAAAATATAATGTGTATATATAAAAAAACTAATAGAAATTAATGCACAACTGATTTCATAGCCATTCAGTTTAAAGATGAAACTACCAATGTCCTGTTGACCTGCTGCAGTGGACACAGTTAAACCAGTAACCCGACATTCAGCATCAGGAGAGCAAGCACACTGACTTAGAGCCACAGCACCTAAAACACACATGCAGGACGTGTGTGAGGAGCCCCAGAGAGCACGTACCGCCAGGGCCCGGGAGAAGCCCACCACACCGTGCTTGGTGGCTGTGTAGACAGGAGCTCCTGGGAGCGGCCCCAACCCTGCAGCAGGAACACACATGCACACTGGAGTATAACATGGCTAACTGATGTGAACTGTTTATCCACCATCAAACCTCAAACATTGCAGTTCCCAATTCACAGTCACCCATGAATAATGTCTCTTCCTGCTTGCCGTACCTGCCAGTGATGCTACGTTGACGATGACCCCTCCCTGTCCGCCCCTCTGCTTCTTCATGTGGTCCAGAGCCAGGTAGGTCCCCCTCACCATCCCACTCTGTTATAAACCACAGCAGTGTTACACACTCACTCTCAGCACACAGCCCTGTACATCAAACATCACCTGCTGTTTCCACACTGCCCTCAATGTAATGACCAGATTGAACCACTAGAGTGTGCTCAAAACCTTTTCAAGACTTAATCAGCAACTTAAAACAGGTCCAATATGAATCAGAATTCAGTTACACTGTCAAATTCAAAAGCAAACTCTTACTAAGTTTATGGACACAGTTTTCTCCCAGTCCTTTTCATTCAGGATGCCTGCATTGTTGCAGACTATGTCTATCCGGCCAAATTTGTGGAGGACTTTCTGGAACACATCTGTAATGAAGAAAGCAAAAGATCCATATTATATTTACATTACATTTACATTTACATTTACATTTAGGGCATTTAGCAGACGCTCTTATCCAGAGTGACTTACAAAGTGCTTTGCATCTGTTCACAGAATTCATCCTAGATAGTAGGTCAGAATTCAAGATACCTTTGATCCAGACTATTACAAAACTACAGGAGTCAATGCCCTTACCTAGTATTACAAATAAACACAGGTTCAAACTTCATCCCACTTCAGCTCACTGGAGACTTGAAGAGGACCGCAGAGATCTGGTTGTGATCACAGGCAGGAGTGGGAGTTCATCCATTACAATAGGTCACATGCCCAAATCATGTAAATTAGCAATTATCAAACCTCTGATCAAGAAACCAAATCTTGATCCGACTGTGCTATCTAATTATAGACCCATTTCAAACACATCATTTATATCTAAGATCATAGAAAAAGCTGTTGCCCAGCAATTATGCCTATATCTGCATAGGAATAACACATTTGAAAAGTTCCAATCTGGTTTTAGGCCCCATCACAGTACTGAAACAGCATTATTTAAAGTAACAAATGATCTCCTCCTTGCATCAGATCAAGGCTATGTATCACTGTTAGTGCTTCTTGATCTTAGTGCAGCTTTCGACACAATTGATCATAGAATCTTGCTAGAAAGGTTAGAACGCTGGGTTGGAGTCTCAGGCACAGCCCTTTCATGGTTTCAGTCTTACTTAACAAATCGCTATCAGTTTGTAGAGCTCAATAATATTTCATCCAAACGTACAATGGTTAAATATGGGGTCCCGCAAGGCTCCATCTTAGGACCACTATTATTTACATTATATATGCTACCATTGGGCACAGTTATAAACAAACATGGTGTCAATTTTCACTGCTATGCGGATGACACTCAACTTTACATATCAGCCAAACCCGATGACAAACTCAGTTTAGGAAAAATTGAGGCCTGTGTAAGAGATATTAAATGCTGGATGTCTCTAAACTTCCTTCAATTAAATGAGGACAAAACAGAAGTTCTCCTTGTGGGCCCTAAGGCCGCAAGACAGAAAATTCCAAATTTAATGCTTAATCTTGCAGACTATCCCATTACACCTGGCACAGTAGCCAAAAACCTAGGCGTCATACTCGACTCCGACCTATCATTTGATAAATATATAGATAATACTACTAGGATAGCTTTTCTACATCTCCGCAACATTGCCAAATTAAGAAATGCATTATCACAGGATGATGCAGAAAAATTGGTGCACGCATTTGTTAGCTCTAGACTAGACTACTGCAATTCACTACTGTCAGGATGTTCAAATAGGAATCTAAATAAACTTCAAGTAGTTCAAAATGCCGCAGCTAGAGTTCTGACCAGAACTAGAAAATTTCAGCATATTAGACCAGTCCTATCAGCCCTGCATTGGCTCCCAGTTAAATTTCGAATTGATTTTAAAATTCTATTATTAGCATATAAAGCACTACACGGGCTTGCTCCTGAATACCTCCAGGAACTTATTTCCCCCACGTCAACTAAGATCACAGGGTGCTGGTCTGTTATTAGTTCCACAAATTAACAAGGTAACAGCAGGGGGAAGAGCCTTTTCTTATAAGGCCCCCCAGCTTTGGAATAATCTTCCTAAATGTGTCCGGGACTCTGACACAGTCACAATCTTTAAATCTAGGTTGAAAACCCACTTATTTAGTCTAGCGTTTGATAATTAATATCCCCCTTAGATAAAGGTACAGATCCAGGGGTTCATAGACGAAGGGTTTTATGGTAGACTGGGGTACTGGTGCTGTCATCCTGTCACTGCTCGTGGTCACTCAAGTTTGTTGACAGTGCAGTGGACGGATGCCATTGTCTCAGAATGCCCCCAAGCCTATGTTACCTTCTGGTTCTGCCTTTTTTTAGCTAGGCTGTAATAATTTAACTTAGTGCCGGAGTTGCTGCCACACTCCAGAAATGTTTATAATTTTACCTGTCCTGTATATGTCCTCATACAGAGCTAATTTTCCCTGTTTCATTTCTCCACATGGCTGCCCGCCTGCTTGAGGAATAATGAGATGAGGAGAGACAAGCGATCCATCCTGGCCGGCCACCTCCTGCCTAACCGGATGCCTACACCATGATGGACATTATTACATATTTTTCGGTCTAAATTGACATTATTGCATCTTTTACATTCTGTCTACATTCTGTCTATATTGTTGTTGTTGTCATGGTGACCGGTGTCGGCCAGAGGAGGATGGGTTCCCCCCCTGAGTCTTGGTTCCTCTCAAGGTTTCTTCCTCATGCAAAAAACTAGGGAGTTTTTCCTTGCCACTGTCGCCTTTGGCTTGCTCACTGGGGCCTAGGACTCGGCACTTGTAAAGCTGCTTTGTGACAACAACTGTTGTAAAAAGCGCTATATAAATAAAATTTGATTGATTGATTGATGATTGGGAGGCCTTACACTGTCTTACACTGTCTTACACCCTTACACTGTCTTACACCCTTACACTGTCTTACACTGTCTTACACCCTTACACTGTCTTACACTGTCTTACACTGTCTTACACCCTTACACTGTCTTACACCCTTACACTATCTTACACTGTCTTACACCCTTACACTGTCTTACACTGTCTTACACCCTTACACTGTCTTACACCCTTACACTGTCTTACAGCCTTACACTGTCTTACACCCTTACACTGTATCACACTGTCTTACACCCTTACACTGTCTTACACTGTCTTACACTGTCTTACACTGTCTTACACCCTTACACTGTCTCACACTGTCTTACACCCTTACACTGTCTTACACCCTTACACTGTCTTACACTGTCTTACACTGTCTTACACCCTTACACTGTCTTACACCCTTACACTGTCTTACACTGTCTTACACTGTCTTACACCCTTACACTATCTTACACTGTCTTACACCCTTACACTGTCTTACACTATCTTACACTGTCTTACACCCTTACACTGTCTTACACTGTCTTACACCCTTACACTGTCTTACACTGTCTTACACTGTCTTACACCCTTACACTGTCTTACACTGTCTTACACCCTTACACTGTCTTACACTGTCTTACACTGTCTTACACCCTTACACTGTCTTACACCCTTACACTGTCTTACACCCTTACACTGTCTTACACTGTCTTACACCCTTACACTGTCTTACACCCTTACACTGTCTTACAGCCTTACACTGTCTTACACCCTTACACTGTATCACACTGTCTTACACCCTTACACTGTCTTACACCCTTACACTGTCTTACACTGTCTTACACTGTCTTACACCCTTACACTGTCTCACACTGTCTTACACCCTTACACTGTCTTACACCCTTACACTGTCTTACACTGTCTTACACCCTTACACTGTCTTACACCCTTACACTGTCTTACACCCTTACACAGTCTTACCCTGTCTTACACTGTCTTACACCCTTACACTGTCTCACACTGTCTTACACCCTTACACTGTCTTACACCCTTACACTGTCTTACACTGTCTTACACTGTCTTACACCCTTACACTGTCTTACACTATCTTACACTGTCTTACACCCTTACACTGTCTTACACCCTTACACTGTCTTACACTGTCTTACACTGTCTTACACCCTTACACTGTCTCACACTGTCTTACACCCTTACACTGTCTTACACCCTTACACTGTCTTACACCCTTACACTGTCTTACACTGTCTTACACCCTTACACTGTCTTACACTGTCTTACACTGTCTTACACCCTTACACTGTCTTACACTGTCTTACACCCTTACACTGTCTTACACTGTCTTACACCCTTACACTGTCTTACACTGTCTTACACTGTCTTACACCCTTACACTGTCTTACACTGTCTTACATCCTTACACTGTCTTACACCCTTACACTGTCTTACACTGTCTTACACTGTCTTACACCCTTACACTGTCTTACACCCTTACACTGTCTTACACTGTCTTACACCCTTACACTGTCTTACACTGTCTTACACCCTTACACTGTCTTACACCCTTACACTGTCTTACACCCTTACACTGTCTTACACTGTCTTACACCCTTACACTGTCTTACACTGTCTTACACTGTCTTACACCCTTACACTGTCTTACACTGTCTTACATCCTTACACTGTCTTACACTGTCTTACACCCTTACACTGTCTTACACTGTCTTACACCATTACACTGTCTTACACTGTCTTACACTGTCAGCTGTTCAGCCTGTTGGCCTGTGATTGTGTCGATGAGGTCAGTCACAGTTGTAACGCCAGGACGTTTCAGGAAAACACCTCAAGTACAGCTCATCCACCCAATATCCCCTCCAGTCTCTCTGTTTAAATCTGCTTCAATCTCTCTTGTGTAGTTAGATTAGCTGGACTCTCATGTGGAGTTAGACAAGCTGATATTAGACTGGAATCCTGATGCCAAAAACTGATCTGATCTGACAATACTACATAAATCTGATCTGACAATACTACATAAATCTGATCTGACAATACTACATAAATGCAAACAAACATTAAGAATCTTAAGACCGACACCGTCTCCTGACACATCTGTGACGTATTTAATTCAACAGTTTAAAGTTTAATTTAGTTCAGAATTTGACATCTATATTTCTTAAAAGAATCCGAAAGAAGAACCATATTAGGCCAGTATTACCAACACTTTACAGGCTTCCCTGTTAATTCCGTACAGATGACCAAATCCAGTTATTGTCATATATAACCAGTGTTGGGAACGTTACTTTAAAAAAGTAATTAGTTATAGTTACTCACTACTTGTTCAAAAAAGTAACTGAGTTAGTAACTGAATTACTCTATAATAAAAGTAACTCATTACCAGGGAAAGTAACTATTTGCGTTACAGTTAAAAAAAGGTTATATGCCAATTAATTAAGTTTTTTTTTTAAGCAGTTTTCACAGTCAGTTGAAATGAGTAGATCAGAAAATTGTTTAACTTTTGATATTTATTCAGGGCCGGCGCCAGAACATATACAGTGAGGGGGCATCATTGGCTATCATAATGCTGCCTTAGCCAATCGCTTACTGACTTGTTAAGTTAAACAGGTGTTACACCGATAACTGTGACCTATCGGGATCTGTTACTCCTCACTAGCCTAAGCAGCAGTCCGCTCGCATTAGTATATCAATATGTAGTAACGCACCGCTTTTAATGACCAGTAACGTAAACGGCGTTGTAACGACAGGAAAAGTAACTAATTATATTATCCCATTACTGACAAAATGACGACGTTACCTAACGCCGTTATTTTTAATGGCGTTATTCGCAACACTGTATATAACACTACCTGGCCTTGTGTCTCAGTGTCTATATGAACTGTCAGGCCAATTAAATACGTCACAGATGTATCAGGAGATGGTGTTGGTCTTAAGATTGGTCTTAAGATTGGTCTTAAGATTGGTCTTAAGATTCTTAATACAAATCCCCCCAATCCATGTTCAAGATTCTGTTTTTAAGTCTAGGTTGAGAACTTGATTATGAAAACTGTAATGTTCCAAAGTTCACAAAGGTCACTCCACTGCTGCGTTCACTGGAGCGGGAGCTGCTGGCGTCTCCGAGAGACTTCACGCTGCCCTTATGGTGTCTCGGAGAGACCTCACACCTACCCTTCCGGTGTCTCAGAGAGACCTCACGCCCACCCATATGGTGTCTCAGAGAGACCTCACGCCCACCCTTCTGGTGTCTCAGAGAGACCTCACACCCACCCATATGGTGTGTTCAAGACCTCACGCCCACTCTTATGGTGTCTCCAAGAGACCTCACGCCCACCCATATGGTGTCTCAGAGAGACCTCACGACCACTCTTATGGTGTCTCAGAGAGACCTTTATAGTTCTGCCAGACTCTCTCACTATTATTTGAAGGATATGTATCTGTCTAGTGTGTTCCAAACAGAGTTAATTACAACTATAAATAATTACCTGTATAAATATTTACCTCTCTGTTTTTATTCTATTTTCTTGCTGTATGTCTACCGCTGCTGTCTGTTCTATGAATGTGAATTCCTACTGCTAATCTGTTCTGGACAAATGTGACAACCAAGACAGCATCACCATGACTCCCTCAACTCTACTAGACTGCAAGTTTTTGTTTGGTGTGGACTCTGTCCTGGTCTCTGAACACATTTTTCTGAACACGTCTCTGAAATGTTTGTTATTACACTAATATATTTAATAGGTCAGCAGAGATGCAACTTTATTCATTCTGAAATGAAATGAAATGTGTTATATTTTGTCAATTGTGATTTTTACACCCCAATCGAAATTTGTCCTCCGCTTTTAACCCATCTGTGCAGTCAGAACACACACACGCACACACACACACACACACACACACACACACACTAGTGATTACTAGGGGGCTGTGGATCACACGTGCCCAGGCGGTGGGCAGCCCTAGCCCGGTGCCTGGGGAGCAGTTGGGGTTAGGTGCCTTGCTCAAGGGCACCTCAGTCATGGCCTTAGGTCTGGGAATCGAACCCACGACCCTCCGGTCACAAGACCAGTTCCCTAACCGCCAGGCCATGACTGCCCCCAGTCTGTGTTGTTAGTGTGCCATCAACCACAGCAAAAAGGGTTAGGGTTAACTAACTCTAGGTTAAAGGTTAATGATTAAAGGCTTCCCCTTCTGATTCCTGTCAGGGTTTCTTCATCTTGCTCATTAGGGGCTTTGACCTGTATGTTCTGTCAAACTGTTTTCAATGAAGCTGCTTTATGACGAACACTTTTGTAAAAGGCACCATGTAATTTGAATTTTAATATTTAAATCATGTCCAACTGGTGAAGAGAAATGCTTGGTGAAATACTTTGCATATTTGTGATGTTTTTCCAGTGTGATATAATGTGCCATACAACTGATACAGTCATCACATGAATCAAGTATTATATGTTTTGTTGAGTTGTATCTCAGAAAGCTGGTTGCCAGTTACATAACTTTCACTTCAAGAGACAGTTAAATTCCTGAGGTTGTTCTTAAACCTTCACCCAAGTAACAATTCTGATGAACACATATTTTTAAGAGTGTGACAATGTGATATAAATACATCTGTATTTAATGGCATATTACATTCATGTCATTTTGCATAGGGAGCCCCAAACAGCACTGGGGTTCACAACACTACAAATATTTGGGTCCAAAACATGCAGGCTTGTATTCTAACACAGGGGTGAAGTTACTTCTGCAGAATTTCAGCTTAAATAAATAACAGGCGATAACAGATGCCTAATATGGCAGGAATTTGGCACGATACCCCAAGAAGGGACATGTAGTCAGATGTAATTGCATAAGTGTATATATAAATCACAGTTACACAATATTGAGGCCGTGTCACAGAAGGATATGAATGTGATTATCTTAAGGATTATGTTATGCACATAGGGAGTGTTTAACCACAACTCCTCATGCATGTTGAGTTAACACCATTGATCTATATTACTATAGTATTGATCTATGTTACTATAGTATTGATCTATATTACTATAGTATAGTATAGTATTACTATAGTATTGATCTATATTACTATAGTATTGATCTATATTACTATAGTATTTATTTATTTATTTGATCTATATTATAGTAATATAGATCAATGGTTAACACCATGCCAACAAAATCCTTACAGCTCATGTCTGGATGTCCATGGTGATGGACGCATATCTAAATGTATGATGTCTAGACACACATAATCAGACCAGAGATTACACTTATTCAACTGGTAGAACCACACAGAGCAGTGCTCAGCCCAGAGAACCCAGGGAGCTGTTTCCACCAGGCCATGAGGCTTTCTGTGCTGAGGAGTGTGACACAATCAAGCAGTGTGTTGATATTCTCAGACTGCTCACTGTGCCACTGTTAGACAAACAGGCCTCCGGTTCTGAGGTCACAGAAATGCTTAAGCATTATATTACAGGATAACATGGCCAGCTGGGTGATGGGGTTGGTGCTACACTGGCCAATATGGCCATTAACTTAAAGAAGTGGGTTTCTGTGTGTGTATGTGTGTGTGTGTGTATATATATATATATATATATATATATATATATATATATATATATATATATATATATATATATTCAGAACCAGTGTTCTATAGAGGTCCAGTTATATATTCTAGAATCAATGCTTCTGTAGAGGTCTGGTTATATTCTCTATAAATGTCTTCTATAGAAATCAGTTGTTGATAATGGTTACCATTCTACTTAAATGTGAATTTTATGTTTGTCCAAAAATAAATAGACTCACACATGACTGGACAGGTGTGTGAGGACAGGTTTGTGAGGACTTGTGTGTGTATGAGGACAGGTGTGTGAGAACAGGTGGGTGAGGACTGGTGTGTGAGGACTGGTGTGTGTGTGAGGACAGGTGTGTGAGGACTGGTGTGTGTGTGAGGACTGGTGTGTGAGGACTGGTGTGTGAGGACAGGTGTGTGAGGACAGGTGTGTGAGGACTGGTGTGTGAGGACTGGTGTGTGTGTGAGGACAGGTGTGTGAGGACTGGTGTGTGAGGACTGGTGTGTGAGGACAGGTGTGTGAGGACAGGTGTGTGTGTGAGGACTGGTGTGTGAGGACAGGTGTGTGTGTGAGGACAGGTGTGTGTGTGAGGACAGGTGTGTGAGGACTGGTGTGTGAGGACTGGTGTGTGAGGACAGGTGTGTGAGGACAGGTGTGTGTGTGAGGACTGGTGTGTGAGGACAGGTGTGTGTGTGAGGACAGGTGTGTGAGGACAGGTGTATGAGGACAGGTGTGTGAGGACAGGTGTGTGAGCAGATCTTCCCAATGGTGACGTTATCCACTAAAGAAACTGCATCACACCCAACACAGTGGATAAATACTGAAGAAGCAAATAAAACATCTACATTCACTTTCCACAAATGCCCCTAAACCAGGGGTACTCAACTAAATTTGTCCGCGGTCCAATTTTGGCAGATAGCTGTCACCTGAGGTCCGGGGGGTGGCGAACGCAAGTTGTTGAGCTGGGGTGGTGAACGTAACACTCGTGACGGAGTGTTTTTTTCAATAGCCCTGAAATAAATACTCCGGTTTAAAATTAATTCTCCCGTCAAAATGAATAAATATGTTTTTTTTTGGGTCCGTATCCAGTTAATCAGGAATGAGATTGGGTCCGGACAGGACTGCGTTCGGGTCCGGATACGGACCGCGGTCCGCCAGTTGCCGACCCCTGCCCTAAACCCTTGAACCCTAAACCCTTGTGATTCATTTTACATTTTGCTTTACCCTGTCATCCCTGAAATCCTGACATGTTCCTCCTTGCCAATTACATTAACACGCACAAGAAATACTATAGTCCAGGTATGTTTAAATAAGTATTTTCACATACCACTAGATGTCACTGTCACTTGAGCTGTAAATATCTTGATTATGTTCAAAATGATCTACTACATACTGGACACTGCATACTGGTCCTCGTAGCAGTATGCAGTATAGTATCCAGTATGGGACAAAAGCAAACCATACCACAGGTCACACAAACATATAATTCTCTGCCCATTTATTCTCCAACAAAGATTAGTCCTTCTGTTTTAAGTCCAAAAATATCAGTTTATCAATTTTGAAAGGAGAGGAGAGAAGGCAGAGGAGAAATGCTACAGTTATACAGTTATCAGAATAGCTACAGTTACACCTTTCATTTTGGAATAGAACTTTAATGTACAAAACGCCTACTTAGACAGCTCAGAGCAGCCTAGCACACACTTAGCCCTACTCAGTATCCACACCAGTAGCCTACAAAATAATGAATATTAATGTTAATAGCATTTTGAAATCAACTCGTTATTGTCCAACACTGGCAAAATGTACCCCAATTAGTTTACAATTTAATATGCTATTGATAATTAATCCTGATAATTATTCTGACAATATCTGGTAGGAAAGCTAACAGGATTTAAAGCTATGGTTAAAAGCTGCAAATCTAATACTAATTAACTAAATAATGGTCCTCAGATTATCACCTAGTTATCGGGAGGTGGATATTCTTATTTTAAAACCGTGGGGAGTGCAAAATGTAGTTGCTTTCTATCAGATTTATATAAAGTATACATGTATGCTCACTACCGCCCCATTGACGTCTGCCATGTTTTTAGTTTTTCTTTACAGTTTGGATGTGTAAAGCGTTACATGGCGGTATGCAGCACACCGCCACCATAGCTGTAATATTTTACGGAAGTAGTACGTCATCCGGGGATCTTTCGCGCTCTGGAAAAAAAAATCATACTGTGCGCATACTGCATACTGATTTAAATACTGCATACTGATTTAGAGAACATACTGCATACTGATTTAAATACTGAATACTGATTTAGGGAACAACAGTACAGTCGATACAATCAGGAAGAAGCGGCTTCATCCGCGCCACTAGTTTTGTCGCCTCCGCCCTAAATATGGGCAGGACCACATTTGATAGGATTTATTAGAATAACGTTGATATTAGAATAACGTTTTATAATTTAAAGCGATTGGCACACATATAAAATTATTTTCCAAAGCGATTTTTTCCAACATGCAAAGTGGTACCATAAGACTTAGACAACGTCGATTTCTCGTTTTTTTTCGACACGGAAACAATTATTAGACTCTTTCTTATTAACTTAAGATCAACTTACCGTTAAACAATTCGTCTGAGGTGACGTCTCCCGGATAAAACTGGGTCCGGTCTGATCCATAAATCTCATTAAATTGGTCCTGTAGATCTTTGCCCAGTGTTTCATTGAGGTCCAGGAAAGCGACCTACACAGAGTATATCTGAGAGTTACGAGTTGGGGCGCATCAGTTTCAACAATATTACAGAGTTGTTTCATACCTTCGCCCCGTTTTTCAAGAGGATCTCAGCAAATCCTCTCCCCAACCCTTGGGCTGCTCCAGTCACCAGGGCAACTTTGTCCTTCAAACTCATTGTCAACAAAGATCCTAAAAAGAAAAAAAAGATATTCCTAAACATGTCGGTCTATAATGCAGCAGCAGACTATAACCTAGACCTCTAACCTGCTAGCGCAGGAACACTCAGGGAACACTCAGTATTATTCTATTGTTTTTATTCTGTATTATTTTCATTAAAACGCCTACCAGTCTGGTTGAATATGAACTCTTCTTCCTACATTCACTGGACTTAACTCCGTTAGACTAGACGGGGGAGGAGTTGAGCTTGCCAATTTCAGCCTATGGAGTTCGCCTATATGTATTTTTTATAATATAGGGCCTACTCCAGCGTTAAACTCCTGCGCAAACAAGCCCCGGGTGTAAGAGTAACCAAGCAACCCGGTTCAGTCATTGTAGAGCTTTAACCAAGATGATATTTACAAGATATATCGGTGCACAAATACTGTACAGTCTATAATGTAAAGAGAAATATATATTTATTATTATATTTTCATTGGTTAAGTCACTGTTTTTTTATTTACCCACTGAAATGGTCACCTTGGATGTCATCACAACAATTGCCCCCCCTGAGATATTTGTCAGTGGCCGCCACTGGTATTGATATATGCTTAAAATATATACTACTTACTGGATATATACTAAATAAATATAGGCTATAATACTTACTGGATATTGTCACGTCCAGCCCCTACCTCCTCCCTGGTCCCGCCTAGCTCCCCGCTCCCATTCGTTCCTCCCTCTGTCTGTCACGCCCCCTCGTTAGTGCCCACACACCTGAGTCTCGTTTCACCGTCTTGTCTCTGTGTATAAAGAACCCCGAGTGTTTCATTCCCTTGTCGGTCATTCCCTGTACGTAAGTTCCTCATTGTTCCTCAGTTGTACCTTGCATTCTGTTCATGCCTTTGCCCTTGTACCCTCTCTGTTTTGTTTCTAGTCTTTGTATGTTGGTTTGGTTCCCCCCCGTGTTTCGTGCTTGTGTTTACTTCGTGCATGTTCCTCGTCTTAGGTAATCTCTTGTAGTTTATATTTCCTTGTCTGTTTAGTTTGTAGTCTACGCTATTGTTGTCCCAGCATCATTGCTCCCTTCATTGTATACCTCCCCTCACATATGTTTCGTAGTTCTCGGTCCATTGTGGTTTTTGCGTTTACGTTTCTCTGTAGTTTAGCTTACCCGTGTCGTTGGTGTTCTCTCCCTATCGTTAGCCTAGCTCCCTCTGCCTTCTGTGGTTAGTCGTGTTTGTCTCTCTCTTCATTAAAACCCTTTAATTCTGCAATTGCGTCATGCCTGCCCGTCACAAACGTTACAGATATACACTAAATAAATACTACATTGGTTAGTGTTACGCACAAAGGAGGAGGCACGACAAGCGCAATAGTGGTGACAGAAAACACTTTAATCGAACAGACAACTTCAGCACTTCTGGCACAAGCACGCACATACACACTCACGTTGGCATGAACTTTAGACAAAGACGAGCACAAGACACTGCGTGAACGCACATTAAATAGGTGATCAACACAGACCCTCGTGATCTCGAGACAAGGCACAGGTGAGACTACGAACATGCTCACGGACTACCCACACCCACGGAAGTACATACATGGACATAACGACACGCAGACAACGTAGCGGCATGCCCACAGGGAAGGGTCCGGGGCTGTCACCGTAACAGAACCACCCGTCAGGGTGTTCGTGGCGTTCGTGGCGGTTCCCACCATCGGGGGAGACGGCTCTCGGAGGCTCGTGATCCCGGCGGCTCCGGACCTGTCCATTGGTGTTGGTTCGGGGCTTTCCAGCTGCGCGGGATGCTCCGGGAGTAGCGAGCCTCCGAGAGCCGTCTCCCCCGATGGTGGGAACGGCCACAAACAGCCCTAGCACACCCTCCCTGGAAAGACAGGGGAAAATACATTAAACAATGGCACAGCAACAAACACGCACACGGGAACATGAAACACAAGAGGTACGAAAGGGAAAAGGAGACTAGGGAGACACAATGGGATAGACACACACACAGGCATAGGTAGCCATGGCATCGCTCCGGCTGCTTGCCAAAGTGCAAGCGGAGGCGCGGCGGAGTTCCCCCGATCTTCAGGATGTACCTCCGCGCGCGCGTTGCGCTGCTCGGGACTCCCGCTGATCGTGCTCCCGGTGGCTTCCCTCGGGGAGCTTCAGCCTTCCTTCTGGGTGCCACCGGAGTCCTGGCTCTCTGCCGCGCGCTGGCTGGGGTCCGCGGCGTCTCCAAGGGCGCACTGAACCCCCACCTCGGACTGCTGGCTATACCAGGGCCCCTTCACGCTCCCGGGGATGCCGTCGCTGCGCCCCTCGCTGTCTCCATCTCCTCCTCACTCTCGGAGACGCTCCGACCAAGCGACATGGGCTCCTCCGGGGTCGGGCAGCGGGAGCAGTCCATATCGCTCTCCTCCGAAGGGCCCCGAGGTTCTTGCCGCGCGAACTGCACGGTGCCCTCCGAGCACTGAGCGTCGCTATCCTCTTCATCGCTCTCGCCATTGTGCTCGAAGGGGAGCATGTGAACGGAGGGAGAGGGGCTGACGTTCTCATATCCCTCGCCGTAATACTTGGTCGGAGCTGAGTAAACGGATGGAGAAGGACTAACATCCTCCTCCTCCTTCCCGACCGAGTATACGGACGGAGGGGGACTGACCTCTTCCTCCTCCTCTTCACCGGAGTGCCCGGTAGGCGCTGAACACTCTGATGGCGGAGGGCTGATGTCTTCCTCTTCCTTGCCGTAGTAAACGGTGGGGGCGGAGTACACCGACGGCGCACAGCTAGCTCCGTCCCCCGTCTCTTCTTCTCCCGACTCCTCACTCCCTGATTCGAGCTCGGGAGGGGTTGCCGACCACCATTCCTGCATACACCACCAGCGGGTCCTCATCGCCTTCCTCACAGCTGGCCGTGGGGGAGGACTCCCTTCTGAGTGCACGGAGACCCTCTCTCCACGCAGCCTGAAAGAAGGGGTCTTCTCTCCTCTCCTCCTCAGGGTATGCCAGGAGCGAAGCACTGCGCCTCCCGCTCCACATTCTCTCTGCGGCCAGCCGAAAGCAATCCGCTTCCGACTCATTATCGGCCGCCTGAGCCTGACGCAGCAGGCGCACACATATGGGGTCCTGCTGCATCTCCACCTGCTCTTCGTGGCGACGTGCAGGGGAAGAGGCGTGACGGCGCTTGGCCTTTTTCTTCCCCTTTTTCCGAGCAGACGTATATCCTGGCATCCTACGGCTCGTCTTTCTGTTACGCACGAAGGAGGAGGTACGACGAGCGCAATAGTGGTGACAGAAAACATTTTAATCGAACAGACAATGAACACGTCCAGCACTTCTGGCGCAAGCACGCACATACACACTCACGCTGGCATGAACTTTAGACAAAGTCGAGCACAAGACACTGCGCGAACGCACATTAAATAGGTGATCAACACGTACCCTCGTGATCTCGAGACAAGGCACAGGTGAGACTACGAACACGCTCACGGACTACCCACACCCACGGAAGTACATACATGGACATAACAACACGCAGACAACATAGCGGCACGCCCACAGGGAAGGGTCCAGGGCTGTCACCGTAACAGTTAGGATTTGCTCTGGTATAGCATATATTTTACTTAATAGTTTATTTTCAACAAGCACATTCTTAACATCTTCACGTGCTCTCACGTTTTCCGCTGGAATTGGATTTCTGGCTTGTGTTTTGATAATACAAGTGAAAAGTCAGGCAGCTGTTGGTTGAGAAAAGAAACTTGAATGCTGCAACTCAGGAGACCAGACAAAGGGACCGGGAGTTCTTTTAGTAAGAGCGATGAGAGGCGCTGCCAGCTGAAACCGTTAACAAAACGACGGTAAAAGTTGGCGAAACCCAAGAAATGCTGAACCAAACAGAGTGAGGTGGGTGTTGGCCACTGAGCAACCGCCCGGATCTTAGACGGGTCCATAGCCAGGGTGTTCTGGACTATGCGGTACCCCAGGAAGTCTACCTCACGGACATGGAAGAGAGATTTCTCCAATTTTATGTAAAGGTGGTTTCCTAAAAGAAGCTGTCAAATCTGCCAAAGTGTTTAATGTGCTCGGATTTGGAATGACTATAAATGAGGATGTCATCCAAATATACGAATGCGTACCTGTCGAGAGCTTCTCTTAGCACATTGTTAATAAAACGTTGGAAGATTGCTGGAGCATTCATAAAACCAAATGGCATGACCAAATACTCGTAATGCCCAAAAGGGGTGATAAAGGCGGTCTTCCACTCATCACCCTCTCCTCTGAACAAATTGTAGGCACTCCGGAGATCAAGTTTGGTAAATATTGTTGCTTTTTGGAGTGCCTGAAATGCAGTGGCTATGAGGGGCAAGGGATGACGGGTCTTTTACAGTTACTTTATTGAGGCCACGATAATCAATACACAACCTTAACCCCCGCCCCCCCCCCCCCCCCCCCCCCCCCCCCCCATCCTTTTTCCCCACAAAAAAGAACCCGGCCCCGGCAGGGGAGGTGGAAGGTCGAATGAAACCTGCTGCCAGCGCCTCTTGTATATATTCCTCCAAGGCCTTGCGTTCCGTAACGGCCAAAGAAAAGTGTTGACCCCTAGGAGGGCTAGACCCAGGAAGCAGGTCAATAGCTATATAGCTATATCGTAGGGCCTGTGTGGCAGAAGGAAACTGGCTTTCTTTTTGCTGAAGACCTCACTCAGGTCGTGGTAGTTGGGGGGAACCTGAGCAAGGTGATCGGTAAGATACTCAGGGTGTTTTTTGAGACATGTCTCCTGACAGACAGCTCTCCAACTCCATACAATGCGGGTGAGCCAATCTACCTCTGGGTTGTGGCGTTGCAACCACAGAAACCCCAGGATGAGACGCATCTTGGGGGCACTAATAACCTAGAGGGTGAGCTGTTCTTTGTGACCCCCTATGTTCATGTCAACCGGTATGGTTTTTTTAACAACTTCACCAGAGGTTAAAGCACTTCCATCCACCGCCGCCACAGAGAAGGATTTATCCAAGCTGACTAGGGGGATGCCAAGTTCAGTGGCCAGAGAGACGTCTATAAAACTGGTGGTGGCGCCTGAGTCAATAAACGCCAACAAGCGTTTCTCCTCAGAGCCCCACCAGGTTAACAACACATGGACGTATAGTCTGTTGCTCTGAGGGCTTGAGACAGGACCCACCAGGGCCTCCTTCTTCACAGGCGGGCCGCCCCTTTTCCCTGTAACTCAGGACACCTTGACCTTTGATGCCCCTCACTACCGCAGTGGGCATAGTGACCTGGGGCTGTGGTCTTTTGGCCTGTTTACGCTCATGACGATGGTTGTCGAGGCGTACCATGAGTGAAATCATAGTGTCCAGATCAGCCGGGGGGGGGGGGGGGGGGTGGGGGGGGGGGGGTCACGGAGCGCTAACTCATCTTTCAACTCGTCTATTAACTCATTCGAGGCTTTGATAGGTGAAATAGGCAATAATCGTATAGGCAATAAAACAAAGCTTAAATTAGTGACCATCTATCGACCGCCGGGTCCCTACTCAGAATTTCTTCAGGAATTTGCTGAGTTTCTTTCGGAACTAGTCTTAACCATCGAGAGATTTGTAATTGTGGGTGATTTCAACATTCATTATGAAAATGAATCAGACCCACTGAAAATTGCGTTCGACTCCATACTAGATTCAGTAGGTATAGCCCAAAATGTGACAGGGCCTACCCACCGCTGTAAACACACCTTAGACTTAATACTTACTTACGGATTAAACATAGAACATCTGGCAGTCATCCCCCAAAATGACGCCATTTCAGATCATTTCTTACTAATATATGAAATGACTTTATACAATGTACATCAGATGCGCCATACAAAAACCACGCGCACTATTACATCCGACACTGCAGCAACATTTATAAACTTACTGCCAGAGCTACCGAACACTATGCCACTGCAGCCCAATGAATTGGAACAGGCAACACAACAGTTTTATTCCACACTCAGCAATACCTTAGACAGTGTAGCTCCAATTAAAACAAAATTAATTAGGGAGAAAAAGCTATCACCATGGTATGACGAACACACTCGTCTTCTAAAACAGGCAGCTCGAGCAGCGGAGCGAAAATGGAAATCCACCTCACTAGAAGTGTTTAGAATCACATGGAAAGACGCCATAGTCAAATATAAACATGCCCTAATAAAAGCTAGAGCCGCATACTATTCGACACTAATAGAAAACAACAAGAATAACCCTAGATTTCTCTTCGCGACGGTATCTAAACTAACAAGAAATATCAACGACACTAGTTCTAACACAGCACTTACACACACTAGCGATGAATTTTTAAACTTTTTCAATAATAAAATAGATAATATCCGACTACAGAGTCATAATACATCGCAGCCTAACCTCCAATCCAACCCCAGTAGTTCAGCTATTAGTAACAATGCATCCAAAAATATTACTGAGCTAAATATCTTCAATCCTATATCGCAAAAAGAGCTCACAACATTGATTAATTCGTCTAAGCCTACATCATGTATATTTGACCCAGTTCCAACCCGTCTATTTAAAGACCTACTCCCAGCCACTGCAGGGCCCTTACTTAATATGATTAACTCCTCCCTTAACCTAGGTTACATGCCCAAACAATTAAAATGCGCCGTAATTAGACCCTTGATTAAAAAACAGAATCTCGATCCGCAGATTTTAGCCAACTATAGACCCATTTCTAATCTCCCATTTATCTCTAAAATTTTAGAAAAAGCAGTTTCCAATCAGTTAAACCACTATCTCCAATCAAATAGTATCCATGAAAAGTTCCAATCAGGATTTAGACCAAACCACAGCACTGAAACAGCTTTACTCAGGGTAGTGAATGATCTACTAATATCGGCCGATAATGGGCTCGTCTCGTTCCTTATACTGTTGGATCTTAGTGCAGCTTTTGATACTGTAGACCACAACATTTTGCTGGATAGACTAGAAAACACAGTAGGTATTAAAGGAGTCGCACTCTCCTGGTTTAGATCATATTTAACTGACCGCTTCCAATGTGTAAGTGTTAATAATAAAACCTCTAAATCTGTGCAGGTTAAATATGGTGTCCCACAAGGGACAGTCCTAGGACCACTTCTATTCACACTGTACATGTTACCCTTAGGCGAAATTATGCATAAGCATGACATCAGTTTCCATTCCTACGCAGACGACACTCAGCTATATTTATCGGCAAAACCCGATGATTTAGGCGCAAACAGTAAGATTGAGAAATGTGTAGAAGAGATAAAACATTGGATGGCATGTAACTTTCTAGCACTAAATGCCGATAAAACAGAATTGATAATAGTTGGGTCTAGGGCTGCGAGAGACAAGATACATAATGCAGCATTGAATCTACATTCTTTTACTATAACCCCCAGCGCAGAGGTAAAGAACTTGGGCGTCACAATAGACCCAGATCTCTCGTTCGATACACATATTAATAATATAACTAGGGTAGCGTTCTTTCACTTGCGCAACATTGCCAAAATTAGAAACATATTAAATATTAGTGATGCAGAAAAACGAATCCATGCATTCATATCCTCTCGTTTAGATTATTGCAACAGTCTCCTAGCTGGATGTTCTGGTAAATCGATAAACAAACTCCAGCTGGTTCAGAACGCAGCAGCACGAGTTTTAACAAAAACTAAAAAGTTTGATCACATTAGTCCCGTACTATCGTCATTACACTGGCTGCCAATTAGATTCCGTATTGACTATAAAATACTTTTATTAACATATAAAACGCTGCATGGCTTAGCTCCAGACTATCTTAGTGAACTTATTGAACAATATAACCCAGCGCGTTCACTTCGCTCGCAGGACGCAGGGTTATTAACTGTTCCTAGGATCAAAAAGATCACAGCAGGTGGAAGAGCCTTTTCTTTTAAAGCTCCACAATTGTGGAATAATCTTCCTGCCTCTATTCGGGACTCAGACACAGTCTCAATGTTTAAAACTCGATTAAAGACTCATCTGTTTAGTTTGGCCTTTGATTAATCTGTTACATATTTACTACATCTCGTATCTTTTCTCCGAGGTTCACCTGGAGAGTAACATTGCAGTCGGAGCCTACAATACCAGCATCGCTGCTCCGACACGGAATGAAAGCCTGGCATCAACAGACATTTACAGTGACAATATCATAACCCAGAACTTTCATTTTTACCTTTACTTAGTCTGATTGTGTGATTTGTGTGTGACTTGTGTATTTGTCTGTATTTTGTGTAATCTGTGTGTTAACGGGCCGCCCAATGGAGGATGGGTTCCCTTTTGAGTCTTGGTTCTCCCGAGGTTTCTTCCTATTCCCCACTATCTTAGGGAGTTTTTCCTCGCCACTGTCGCCCTTGGCTTGCTCATTAGGGTTCTGGACCCGTAGTATTGTTAACCTTTTAAATCCTGTAAGGCGCTTTGTGACAACATGTGTTGTGAAAAGCGCTATACAAATAAACTTTGATTGATTGATTGATTGATTGAACTCGTCAGAAAGACCTTCCTGATAAATAGCTATTAGGGCGTCCGTACCCCATCCGCTCCCAGAAGTTAACGTCCTGAATTCCAGTGAGTATTCTACCACAAACATTCTACCTTGACGCAACCGCAAAAAAAACGAGGACCAACCACTCCTCCTGAAGACGGATGGTAGAAGGCACTTTTCATGGCAGCCAAAAAATTTTCACAGGAGGAGCACACATCAGACTGAGCCTCCCAGAGGGGAATAGCCCAGGCTAAAACCCTGTCAGTAAGCAAGGCCAGTACGTATGCTACCTTGGCGCCATTTGGTGGGAAAACGTGAGGGTTGCTGTTCGAACATGATGAAACATTGCAATAGAAAACCCCTACACCCTTCAGGATCTCCTGTGTACCGAGCTGGATATGGGAGAGCGGGTTCACAATGAACTTGAGCAACTAGGGTTTCAACTGGCCTGGCAGAGGGTGATTGGTGAGGAGTTGAGTCAGAGCTGGCTAAGGTCTGAATAGCAGCAGTGAAATTACTCAATTGCTCAATGATCTGCTGAAGCATCTGTTCATGTCCCTCTGGCTATAGATATGTCCATAACCCCCGTCCAAATGGTCGAGGAGGTGGGGTCGCCACAATATATGACTCTGATATAGGCATTTCTCAAAAATTTGGCTTCAAGTTTAATTCTTTTGAACACCTCATCCTCACTGTATCAAATGTTTCAAATTTAACAAGCAACAAAGTGTCGCAGTCATTTATGTTAATTACTATTTACCGCCCCCTGTCTCATGTAGTGCTATCAGCCGATAAGGTGATTATAGTTGGTGATTTTAATATCCATTTTGAAAATCTGTGTGACTCTTTTAGCATTCATTTTCAAGCAATTCTTGATTCAATGGGTATAACTCAGAATGTGGTGGGTCCTACGCATAACTGTAGTCATACTTTAGACTTGGTCTTGTCATTTGGTATTGACATATCCAGTTTAGCAATTCTTCCTCAGAGTGAGGCTGTTTCTGACCACAGCCTCATAACGTACATGTTGTGTTTAACTGACTGTGTTCATCGGCCACCCTGCTATCAAATTAAACGAGCTATAACACCCAGCACCATAGCTGCGCTCACTGATATTTTACCGGGTCTGACAAACACTGATCCACTTGTAGCTCCGGAAGGACTAGAGCGTTTCACCGAGCACGTCGAGACTTCCCTTTGTTCAGCTTTAGACAAAGTTGCACCACTACGATATAAGAGAGCCACGGAGAGAAGAATAGCGCCATGGTACAATGAGCACACGCGTAGCCTCAAACGAGCCGCGCGGATCCAAGAACGTAAATGGCGAAATTCGAAGTTAGAAGTGTATAGACTATCATGGAAAAGCAGCCTTATTGAATATAAGCATGCCCTCCATACGGCAAAGTCCTTATACTTATCGGCCTTAATAGAAAAACATAAAAACAATTCAGGACTCCTTTTTAAAACTGTTTCCAGCCTTATGAGGTGTCACGAACAAATCAATTCTCTTATTCCACTAGAGTGTAGCAGTAACAATTTTATGAAATTCTTTAATGATAAGATTGATAAAATTAGGGAAAACATTAGTAGTGCTATCTCAGAGCCTGTCAACATGCCAATGCACCTTGACAGCTGTCTGGTCAGCTCTGATGTCCTGTTAAGCTGGGCGTACACTGTACGATATTTTAAATCGTGTACTCAGCTCCAGCTCAAACTGTACGACTAAATCGCAGAGTCGGCTCGTGGAGCTGCTTCAACAGTGCGATACTCTCACGAGGAGCGATTTGAATTTCAAACATGCTTGATATTCTTGCGACGCTGTGATTTCTGATCGGGAGTTGGTCGTGAGGTGTGAATCGCTCCTCGTTTACCTGCGTAAACTATACGATGCATGACACGCGATTGAGCCGAAACTCGGCCCGATCGCAAAAATAGTCGCACGAGTGAAAAATCGGCTGAAAATGGGCCAAAAATCGCACAGTGTACACCCAGCTTTAGAGTCCTTCTCCCCAATTGGTCGTGAGGAGCTTATTTCACTGGTAAAATCTGCTAAATCCTCCACATGCATACTAGATGCTGTACCAACCCATCTACTTAAAGAATTACTGCATAGCAATGTAGAACCGCTGCTTACTATAATAAACTATTCTCTGAGCTTGGGCTATGTTCCCAGTTCATTTAAACTTGCAGTCATCAAGCCGCTAATTAAAAAACCTGGTCTTAACCCCCAAGAACTGTCCAACTATAGGCCAATTTCTAATCTGTCATTCATATCCAAAATTTTAGAGAAAGTAGTTTCTTCACAACTCTCTTCCTTCTTACAGACAGAACATGTCTTAGAGTTATTTCAATCTGGATTTAGAGCTCATCACAGCACTGAAACAGCACTTACTAAAGTATTGAACGATCTCTTAATATCCTCTGATAAAGGACACATTTCGTTTCTCATACTGCTAGACCTCAGTGCTGCTTTTGACACCATTAATCATAATATTCTACTTAATAGACTGGAGACACTCATTGGCATAAGAGGTCAAGCACTCTCCTGGTTCAGGTCCTACCTGACAGATCGTTACCAATTTGTGCTAGTAAATAACGAATGCTCTGAGCATTCTAAAGTAAAGTATGGTGTCCCACAAGGATCTGTATGCGGCAAGCACTCTCCTGGTTCAGGTCCTACCTGACAGATCGTTACCAATTTGTGCTAGTAAATAACGAATGCTCTGAGCATTCTAAAGTAAAGTATGGTGTCCCACAAGGATCTGTATGCGGCTCTTTGCCTGGTTTCATGCATGCGGCTCTTTGCCTGGTTTCATGCGGCTCCCCAGCCGGTCCGCGGGCTCACCTGCACAAACGGGGCGACACACTGCTACATTTTCGTGGTGCGCGGTTAGTTTACAAGCCTAGCGAGCCGCTAATACTTTTAAAACCGGCGTAGTGGAAAACACGCATTTGACTGTCTTCACAGCTAATAATTTACACTCGCCACCCCTCCCCCCCCCCCCCCCCCCCCCCGCTCAACAGATTACACTTGGACATGTAAGATGTGGCTCTTTGCGGTAACACAGTAAGAAAAGTGGCTCTTGGTCTATCACGGGTTGGCCACCCCTGCCCTAGATGGTTCAGTAACACCAAAATCTACTGCAAAAAGTTGTGTCACTATTGATTCTGATCTTTCATTTGACGAACATGTATGCAATGTCACTAAGGCTGCCTTTTTCCATTTACGTAATATTGTCAAGCTGAGACACTTACTTTCATTAGCTGATGCAGAGAAGCTAGTCCATGCTTTTGTCTCGTCGAGATTGGACTACTGTAATAGTCTTCTATTTGGATGCTCTAAACAGTCCATAAAGAAGCTACAACTTGTACAAAATGCCTCAGCTAGAGTCCTAACAAAGGCTAGGAAATTCGATCATATTAGTGCCACTCTCGCCGCACTACACTGGCTGCCGATTAAATATCGCATTGAATTTAAAGTTCTCCTGTTAACCTATAAGGCGTTAAATGGTCTTGTCCCACAATATCTGAGTGAACTCATTGATTACTACAACCCATCTCGCCCTTTGCGCTCCCAAAATGCTGGATTTCTCCTAGTTCCAAAAATTTGTAAAACTACAGCCAGAGGCAGAGCTTTCTCTTTTAAAGCCCCTCAATTATGGAATAGCCTTCCAGCTCCAATCCGAGATTCTGACACAGTTCCAATCTTTAAATCTAGACTTAAGACTCACCTGTTTAGTCAAGCCTACAGCTAAAATTCCCCTTGTAAGGTGTAGGGGCTTGGGGGCCCCCAGACGTTGAGATTTCTGGTGATCTGAGATGTTGATGCTGTCATCCAGCTGTGTCTTGGCATCACTCTATTTGTGACTATGACTTGACTGGAAAGCAATGTCTCAGTGAGCCCTCATGCCTGTGGTCACCTCTGAACCCCTCCCTTTAGTTATGCTGCTATAGATTAGCCTGCCGGAGCCACATGCTCATCACTGGCACGTGAGCTATGTACATTTAAATCAATGGTGGTTTAAATTCATGTCCACTCAGTCTGTATTGTCTATCTTCTTGCATGGCTCTACCCAAGACGATTGGATACAGGCACCTGCAGGCACCTGGGGGATGGTCTGGCTGCCCGTGGATGTGCTGATGCCGGGGTTCACCTGGGGAGTAACACTGCAGTCGTAGCCTACAATACCAGCATCACTGCTCCGACACGGAATGAAAGCCTGGCGTTCATCAACAGACATTTACAGTGATATCAAAACCCAGAACTTTAAATTCTACCTTTTACCTAGTCTGATTGTGTGTTTTGTGTGTGACTTGTGTATTTGTGTGTTAACGGGCCGCCCAATGGAGGATGGGTTCCCTTTTGAGTCTTGGTTCTCCCGAGGTTTCTTCCTATTCCCTACCATCTAGGGAGTTTTTCCTCGCCACTGTCGCCTTTGGCTTGCTCATTAGGGTTCTGGACCCATAGTATTGTTAACCTTGTAAATCCTGTAAAGCTGCTTTGCGACAACTTGAGTTGTTAAAAGCGCTATACAAATAAACTTTGATTGATTGAGCCAACTGTCCCTGGTTGGCTAGAGCAGCCCTCAGTTCTGCTGCTTTGCGTTTCGCGGCTGGGTCCATGTAAGGCTGAATCGTTCTGTAACGATGGGTGTAACAACCAGTACACACCACGTAAAACAAAGGGAGAAATTGACTCAAGTGCCGAAAAACGCACTTAAACGCTTAAGAAGCCATGGCAACAGCTGTGACGGATCCATGCTGCTTGCACCTATTAAGTCTAGGGCTGACTCGGGTGCCTCTAGTGGTGGTTGGAGGAGCGACATCCGAGCCAGCCCTGACAGATTTGTAAAAATTAGCTAGAAGTGTTGTAACCTGTGAGGACTGGGAATGGATTCTGGGAGATGGATGTTACAGTTGCGTGGCGATGCTTTTCAAAAGAAACACGTGGTTTTCAATTTTGAATATTGTGTCTTATGTAACTAACTGTATATAATGTTTTGCAAAAAGTGTGTTTAAGAATTTCTATATGAGTGCAAGGCAGATCATTTGCTTAAGGTTTAGTGCACCAGGTCAATGGGCTACATGGGTTAGTCTTTTCACAAATTGTGCCTTAAAGACCACTTTTTGGGACTTAGCAGCTGCAAAAAAATTGTAGTAGGTAGCAGTTGCATGGCAGTGTAGTGTAGTTGCGTGTCAGTGTTTTTCAAAGGAAACACATGATTTTCAGTTTTGAATGTTGTGTCTTATGTGAAGAACTGTGTTTAATGTTTGCAAAAAGTGTGTTCTAAAACTTCTAAATGAGTGTAAGGCAGAGAATGTGCTTAAGGTTTACAGCACCAGGTAAATAGATAGGCTACATGGGTTAGAGCAGTGGTTCCCAAACTTTTTCTGCCGTGCCCCCCTTTAGTAGATGAGAATATTTTTGCGCCCCCCCCCCTACACACACCCCCCCATATTGACACATGTGCACGTTTTACTTCCAAGCTCCGCACCCCCCCCTGCAATAGCTCCGCACCCCACCTAGGGGACGCCCCCCACTTTGGGAACCACTGGGTTAGAGGTTTCCAAAACTGTGCTATAAGTATGACTTTTTGGGTCTCAGCAAAAGCAGAAAACTGTAAATCTTTCCCGTTCTCTGTCAAATGTTAACGCCAATCAACGAGGATAAACCAATCTCATAAGAGGAAAAATAATTGACTATACTGATAGGCTACCGATAAAAGTAGGCATGTCCAGGGTGCAGTTGAGAGCTTCTCCAGATCACATGTTTGCAAATAGTTTAAAAACCTACATAGACATGCATTAGTCCAGCGCCCCACACACAGGAAGTAGGCCTATACGGTACACATGTAATATCACAGAAATTCAGCAGATATAATTATTTATAATTCTTTAAGAAACGAAAGCCCTACTACTTTTACAATATATATAATTTTACTTTTATAATATATAATTTATGTAATCTTTTAGCACTTTCTGCAGCATGCTTAGATAATCGGCCAAGGACTCCATCACCTGGGTGTGGGTGGTATCAGTGGCGGACTTAAGCCTGGTTTATACTCGACGCGCGAGGGTCCGCGGAGAAGGGTAATGCTGCAGGCCGGAGCCCCTGTGGGCGTGGGTAAAGGGCGTATCATGTGTCAATCATTTTCGAATGCAGCCAATCAGATACTAGACTTTCGTTGTCAATCAATTTTTTTTAAGCCAATTATCAGCCAGAGTTAGCTGTCAATCATTTTTTACTGCAGCCAATCATCTTAACAGATCTGCCAAAAGAAGGCGGAAACTGCACGGAGAAGCTCTTTAAACAGAAGTATATGCCGCTCTTGCACAAAAGTAGCTGAATAAAAACATTAGAAGAGCCATGACTTTAGACATTTTTAAATAAAAGTTTAAAATACTTCTCACTTATTTTTCTGGAACGGCACTTTAATGTTTTTTCCTTTATTGCACGTATTGCATCATTTACATCATATATATATGTGGCAAGTGTTAGCGGAGGGGAGGTGTAAATGGACACAAATTATGTATTATATCGCGATCGATCGCCATGTATAAGCGCCTCCGCCAAGCAGAGCGTTGAGGAGCGATTTCGATTGGAGGGTCGTGCTCTATTTTTTATTATTAATTTTTTTGCCGATGCTGGTCCAGCGTGTCGTGTGCCACTGATTATGCCTCGGCGTGCCAACGGTGGCCCGCGTGCCATAGGTTGCCGACCCCTGCTGTAGAGCCTTTGAATATTAAAACCATTGTCGAAATTAAGCTCAGATGTGACCAGTAATGTAGCGCAAGTAAAAGAAGAACACGATCACACAGTCTCATTGACTGTGTGACTCTGGTTTATACTTATAGGGTCCGCGCGGCGAAAATGACGTAATCGCTGAGGCTCCGCCCGTGCGCGAGGGCCTCGCTCGCGGTCGCTGCGCGAGGTCGTGCACCTCTCGAATTTGGTAACTTCGCGCGCGCGCCGCGCTTCAGCGCGATGGACAAAGTCATGTTTGCCGGGTTCATACACCTATACAAGGTGGAATTAAAGCACTTGTACGTCACTTTAAAGGTCCATTTCAATATTTCCCAGCACGTTAAACTTAATTAAGTTAAATATTTATACATATACTCGAAATGAATCGAAATAATTCGCTTTTTTATCACATTAGTTTATGGTTGTTTATTTTCAAAACGCCCAATCTTAACGTCTTCACGTTCTCTCATGTTTCGCCCTGGAATTACAAGAGGCTCGTATTTGTTAACGTATCGTTTCGGACAACACTGCAAAGCCATATTTACGTTTGATGCCTGATGTGTATATACGGTCTCTGGTCAGGTAAAAATGTTCTTTCCCCGGTTTTGCAGGGGTTTTTTATTCTCCACTGCCACCTATCGCCACCTATCGTTTCGGAGAACACTGCAGCAACGCTCGCGACATTCGCGAAAGTATAAACGCCTACACCGCTCGCGCAGGGTCGCGCGAGGTGGGCGGAGTCGCGCGCTACGGTCGCTCGCGAAAGTATAACCAGGCTTTACTGGTTATACTGGCTTTACTGGATGAAATTATACACCTGTGACATCTTACGCCATTACATCATACGTAATGATGCACCTCTTATCAACTCTTTTCTTTTCCTTTTCTTTATTTCTTTCTGTCTAAATTGTTGTTGTTGTCATGGTGACCGGTGTCGGCCAGAGGAGGATGGGTTCCCCCCCTGAGTCTTGGTTCCTCTCAAGGTTTCTTCCTCATGCAAAAACTAGGGAGTTTTTCCTTGCCACTGTCGCCCTTGGCTTGCTCACTGGGGGCTAGGACTCGGCACTTGTAAAGCTGCTTTGTGACAACAACTGTTGTAAAAAGCGCTATATAAATAAAATTTGATTGATTGATTGATTGAACTCATGCACACTGTGACATCATATGCCATAACATCATAGGTAATGATACACCTGTTATCAACTCATGCACACTGTGATGTCATATGCCATTACATCATACATAATGACATAGTTTATCAACCTCTCATACCTACTGTGACATCCCACGTAATTCCCTTGTATGATAGGCTGAGAGGCTAAAGTCTGTGTCATCAAAAGAATGGGCGACAGCTGAGTTACTGATAGTTACTGATAGCTGGCGACCCTTAACCCTACACAATAATCAAGAGCAAAACAGATCTATAGCTGATATGTAAACAAGTCAAATGTAGTTAATAACAAACTTTTTATTACACAGCTAATTAAATACATGAACTAGCTAGGGACTAAAGTAGGGTGCTCGGGTTAGGGTTAGGGTTAGGGTTAGGGTTAGGGTTGAAGCATCAGGGGACATGTAACACTGTTCCAGGTCAAACTGTAAATCTTAGCTTTAAATCATAGGCTTTAATCTTAGACTTCTTACAGTTAAATTTGAGACTTTTTAGAGTTAAATCTTTTATGTGAGATTACCAGGTAGGGATATTTCAGTAATGTAATGAGTAACTATTTTAAAAGATGATTTAAAGTGTGGTGTGTGTTAGGAATGTCATTGTGTAATGTGAAGTCACTCTGCAGTAAGACAAAACAAGACAAACAAGTTTATTAGTGATCATGTCAGGTTTTGAGATACAGAAGTGCAAATCACTCTGTAGTAACAATAAAATATAATCAACACCCCTACCTTTATAATGTCTGTACAAATAATAGTGCAATGGATTGATGCTATGATATCAGATCTCAGTAGTAAAAAGATTTTATCAAATGCGCCAGCTCTTTTCTATATTTCTGGGGGAACATACTCACACCTGTGCAACACATGCTCTGCAGTTTCCCTGAGCAGGTCCACAGTGCCTCACACATCCATGCACTGCTTACAGAGCAATTCCTCTTTTTAAAGCTTTTCAAATGTGTTCTGCTGACCAGCTGCTGACTACAGCCACTGCACCAGCGATTACATTACTGAAGGGCTCTAGCAGGGCAGACAATGGACGCTTATATCACTGATGCCACTGGCTTCAAAGAACAGGATCCTGCTGTGTGTGGTGTGAGGATCAGTTCTGTTAGGAGTGTGTGTGTCTGTGTATGAGAGTTATGAAAGTATTGAAAAAAAAACAGGTATTTGGAAGAGAAACATACATTCCTCACTTATACTGAAATATTGTAACATCTTGATTAGTCTCTGTGTAATATATTTTTGTGCATACCATATAATCCAATACATCAAGTATAGCTACAGTTTCACAATTAACATACAGCATCATAATCCCAGTGAAAAGTATCAATACAGAGTCTTAAACATAATAAATGCCTTGATGATATCTACATGTACACATTGTTTATACTATATTTCTGAAGCGTTCAGTTAGTGCAAAACCTGATAGTAATTTTGCATTCTCCAAAACAGGCCAAACACAACTTTCTTTTCATTTATTGGTTTCTGCTTCAGTGAGTTTACATCTTTAAGCATTACACGTGGCTGTAAAACATGCAGTGGTGGACAGTAACAAAGTACATGTAATTCGTTACTGTACTTGAGTCCTTTTTTTGTGTTTCTTTACACAAAGTATTTACATTTTGTAACTTTTTACTTCAACTCCACTACATTTCCAAGTCAAATATTCTACTTTTAAGTCCACGATATGTGAAATCTGTCATTCCTCCAGGTGCGTGCGTTCATTAAAAAAGTAACTAAACAAAAGAAGCGGGAAGTGTGCGCACCAGTCAGCATTCGGTTCAACGGCAGTGCAGCAGCGTAACGGTTAGAGAGATCAGATCCCCACATACAAACGGACGAAACTGCAGAGGTGACTGATTAATTGATTTGACTTATTGTCTTGATTCTATGTTCTGATGTATTGAAAACTTGTTATTGTCTTTATGTATGATTGTTTGTTTTTATTGTAAATTGTGAATGTACTGCTGCCTGTCTTGGCCAGGACACTCTTGAAAAAGAGATTTTTAATCTCAATGAGGTTTTTCTGGTTAAATAAAGGTTAAATAAAATAAATTAAAAAAAATAAATTCCAGGTTCAGAAAGTAAAAGTCCTCACCAGGATTTTGCTCAAGCTTACTAGATTTACTAATTAGTGCAATCCAGGTAAAATTAGTGGAATCAACATAATCCAGGAAGCCTGAGCAAAATCCTGGTGAGGACTTTTACTTTCTGAACCTGGAATTGACACCTCTGCGAAACTGTAAGTCCACACTAAACCCAGGGCCTTATCTGAGAGAAATTATGAAGTAGTCGAAAAGAAAAACGACTCCTTCAAAATGCCCAATCTTAACGTCTTCATGGTTTGAGAGAAGATACCCACATACAGACGGACGAAACTGTAACTCCCCACTAAACCCAGGGCCTTATCTGAGAGAAATTATGTAGTAGTCGAAAAGAAAAACAACTCCTTCAATTTTCAAGTGCCTTCTCTGCCTGACTCAGTATCATAAGATTTGGTCTTATAAGAATTCCCCATCCAATCTAAAGAAACACGTAGAGGTGAACAATGTTCATAGAGGTGAAGTAGAGGTGAGGTGTTCACATAGGCCTACTGGTCATTTACCTTAATGAGAAATCTAACAATATCTGGCAGCAAACCATTTCTTTGTGTATGTTAAAATAAGTCCGACATTAGCTTTGTGTACATGGTTACTTAGCTAGCTCGCTAAGTAATCTACTGCTAATACACAAAAAATAATTGCCTTTGCAACGCACTCAGCATGTAGGTAGCTAAGTTAGCTAGGTAGTTATTTGTTTTTGTTCATAATGTGTGAAATAAACATTCGAACATAGTTACCTCAGAAAACAAATTATATTTTGACAGGTTCTCAATGCAGAGCATGGTGCTAAATATTAGAGCCTTTATTTTTACTTTCGGTTGGCTACTTAAGTACATTTGAAGGCCAATGCTTTTGTACTTTTACTCAAGTAGAGGACTAAAAGGAGGGCTTCTACTTGTACTGGAGTAATGTTTTAACTTGAGTATCTGTACTTTTACTCAAGTAGAGGACTAAAAGGAGTACTTGTACTGGAGTAATGTTTTAACTTTGGTATCTGTACTTTTACTCAAGTAGAGGACTAAAAGGAGGGCTTCTACTTGTACTGGAGTAATGTTTTAACTTTGGTATCTGTACTTTTACTCAAGTAGAGGACTAAAATGAGTACTTCTACTTGTACTGGAGTATGTTTTAACTTTGGTATCTGTATTTTAACTCAAGTACATGGTTATTGTACTTCATGCACTGAAAACATGAAGCTGCTGGTGGAGTTAATATATAATTAAATACAAAGACCACAGGTGTAATAATAATAATATAATAATCTTTATTTGTATAGCACCTTTCATACATACATGCAACTCAAAGTGCTTTACAGTATAAATAAAAGAAACATAAAAAGGAGATAAGACAAAAAGAAAATGTTAAAGATAAAATATTAAAATAACATAAAATGTAAAAAGGTAAATAATATAATAAAAGAGTAAAGTAAATAAGAAAGTGTAGTCTCTGCCACCATCACCACTGGAGTAGGTTCTACAGCTGTTTCAAGGACATGCCCTGTCCCTGAAGTTCCTGATGCTACATGTTCAACTCCTCTAGGGCCAGTGCATTCTCTCATGGAGATCGAAGGCCACACTGAAGCCCCGTCATTCTGCCTCTGTTGTGCTACCAGGGCTTCACTTACCTCCAGCATTTATTTTTATCCAGCATTTTCTTGAGGTTGAGTAAAGAAAATGTCCTCCTTAAGGAAATATAAATGGAGTATACACGCATCCTTAATAGGGGGGCCAACACAACCGAGAACAGCTACCTCCCTCTCATAATCACTTAGCTGCTGGTGACAGACTTGATTTGGACGTTTTTTGCTTCCCAGCCCTCCAGCATTCAGTGTGAGAGCACATGTCCAGTCGTAGTAGTGGCACAAAGAGCTTATGCCAGTGAAGGGTGTGAGCTGTTGTCTATCTACTACAGGAAAGTGTAGTGATGAAGGCTATCCTAACTGAACGCTGCCCACCCCTCACACCAGGCCTGCCAATGCAGCATGCTGAGCTACACTGCTGACACACATACCCTGCATCCCTATAGTCACCATCTGTCTGAGAACACTCCCCTGAATCATCACTGGGGGCCATGGTCTATGTCACTACATCATATCACTACGTCACTTTATTATGTCATTTTACATTAAATTCAATGAAAAAAGTCATTCAGAGAAGTGTACATCATCTTGGGAGTCTGCACACTGCTCTAATCAGCTACTGGCCTGTAGCCAAGATCGGCCGATGTCACAGATCTGTGTGGCAGATGTCACAACATTGTTTAAATTACAGGAAGTACACGGACAGGGTGTCACCTTAAAGACTCGAGGATCGTCATCTCTGCAGTAGCCTACACTGATTTTAGCAAACATTCCCTGATGAATTATGGATGAGGTTTGGGTGATTATAACAAGGAGAGGTGAAATTGAAATACAACAATCCAATTTCTAAGTAACGCTGACCAGCCATTTGGTCCTGCCGTATACACCCTAGGGTTAGGGTTATACACCCTGGAGCTAGGGTTAGGGTTATACACCCTGGAGCTAGGGTTAGGGTTATACACCCTGGAGCTAGGGTTAGGGTTATATACCCTGGAACTAGGGTTAGGGTTATATACCCTGGAGCTTAGGGTGACCATATTTATATTTGGGAAAACATATGGGGCACATATACTGTGGCATGCACTCACTTAACATAGGCCCACGTAATCCTACACATAACATGATATTTACAGTTGGTTTATTAAAAATGCTTTTCAGTAAAAGTCAACAACAAAAACTCCAATAACAAATGATAGTCCAATGAAATTAAAAAACCAGGACATTTCCTCACTTAGAAAAACGCCCAGGACAGGATGTGAAATACGGACGTGTCCCGTGAAACACGGCCGTTTGGTCAGCCTACTGGAGCTACTCCATTTACCCCGGTACCATTATTTTAAGAACTGTCGACTGACGTTTATTTTCCCAGTCATTTAAGGATGCTACCAACGCAACAGACTACCTGCGGTCTGCAAACAAACGAGCTTAGGATGCAAACGAGCAAAATAAAAACCGGAACAATTGAAAACAGCATAAAATGGCAAAATAAGGCATTAGAAACGTAAGAACGCACGTGCTCCCACTGGCCCTAACACGTGTTCCGGTGTCGGAGCTGCGGCGCCGCAGACGCGTCACTACGGCACCGCGTCATCGTGAGCCCATTCCCAAAGCACGCATCGTGCGTGCTCGCCTCCCTTTACGTCTACGTGCGCGCTCCCGTGCATCGCGTGGTGATCACCCATATTGCTGGTTGTGGCGGAGATTAGACTGTATTTTTGAGAGATTCGCTGGAGCTTTTTTTCTTTTACATGTTTTAATGTGCGCGCACCACTCTGCGTCTTAGACTAAAGACTTTTGGTCTAGGGGTGGAGTGGAGAACGTGCGGAAAGGGGAGGATTTTCCACGGAAACACACTGATCTTTGGTCATAAGTTGAGAGCGAATTTGGGGTGGGAAAGGAGAAATGGCCACTCAGGTGGAGTCTCTCCTACCGAACAACCCTCTCCTGAAGAAGGAGGAGCAGGAACATGCGAGCTCGGTGAAGCACGGAGACGACCGTCTGGAGCAGGAGCTGAAGCAGCCTGCGGCCGCCGACGAGAGGGGCCGTGAGCAGGGACGGTTTGCTATGAAGGAGCAGAGCCTAAAGCAGGCGAAGGAGGAGAGTAACCACCAGGAGAAGGAGAGTCTGGACCATGAGACGTCAAACACCAGGAGCGCCGAGGAGGTGAAGTGTAGTAGGAGCGAGTTCACGGAAGCCCCCCCGCCCAAGGTGAACCCGTGGACTAAGAAACCCAACATGGTGACCGTGGTCAGTG
>NW_027506875.1:1619808-1729808 GCF_052324685.1 Brachyhypopomus gauderio | reverse complement strand
CCAATCTTAACGTCTTCACGTTCTCTGTTTCGTCCTGGAATTACAAGAGGCTCGTACTTGTTAACGTAATACAAGATAATTGTTCAGTCAGACAGATATTTGTTGTGAAACGAAGTAGTTACAATTTCAAGCCTTTTCAAATACTTTAGCCTAAATTCCAGCACTTTTCAAACCTGAAACACAAAGCAACATTAAAATTGGTCAGGTAAAAGTTCATTCCCCTGTATTTGAGGGGTGTTTTTTTATACTACTAGGCCTACATATCGTTTCGGACAACACTGCAAAGAATGTGACACGGCAAGATTAAACGCTTCCGCCGTTCGCGGAGGTTAACGAGGTGTGCGGAGTCGCTCACTCGTGAAAGTATAAACCTAGATTGAATCTATTGTTGAATAAACCTGCAAAATATTTGGAATTATTCTGGATTCATTACACAGTAAAAAACAAAACAAATTAACGTGCTGCTGTTCAGAGAGACACTACATTTCTGTATTTTAATCTTAATTTATCGTGGTTCACATCGATATCGGGATATCCAACAATGTTATCGCACATCGCAATTCTAGTCCATATCGTGCACCCCTAATATATACACACACACACATATATAATATATACACATATACACACACATAGTAGCTGTTGGGGTGAACACTCGCGTTAGTCAGTCAGCAATGATTTTATATATATATATATATATAATATACACACACACACACGGTCTCTGGTTAGTAGCAGTTATGAGTGCAACGTGTTTAAGTGTTTAATCTGGACCATATTGGTTGTTTGTCCATATTCGAGGTGCCGGTAAGGCCTCCCTCCCCACACCGGGCCTCCTCCCTCCCTCCCCGCACCGGGCCTCCTCCCTCCCTCCCCGCACCGGGCCTCCTCCCTCCCTCCCCGCACCGGGCCTCCTCCCTCCCTCCCCGCACCGGGCCTCCTCCCTCCCTCCCCACACCGGGCCTCCTCCCTCCCTCCCAACACCGGGCCTCCTCCCTCACTCCCCACACCGGGCCTCCTCCCTCCCCACACCGGGCCTCCTCCCTTCCTCCCAACACCGGGCCTCCTCCCTCCCAACACCGGGCCTCCTCCCTCCCTCCCCGCACCGGGCCTCCTCCCTCCCTCCCCGCACCGGGCCTCCTCCCTCCCTCCCCGCACCGGGCCTCCTCCCTCCCCGCACCGGGCCTCCTCCCTCCCTCCCCGCACCGGGCCTCCTCCCTCCCCACACCGGGCCTCCTCCCTCCCTCCCCACACCGGGCCTCCTCCCTCCCCGCACCGGGCCTCCTCCCTCCCCACACCGGGCCTCCTCCCTCCCCACACCGGGCCTCCTCCCTCCCTCCCCACACCGGGCCTCCTCCCTCCCCGCACCGGGCCTCCTCCCTCCCCGCACTGGGCCTCCTCCCTCCCCGCACCGGGCCTCCTCCCTCCCCGCACCGGGCCTCCTCCCTCCCTCCCCGCACCGGGCCTCCTCCCTCCCTCCCCGCACCGGGCCACCTCCCTCCCGGTACCGTTTGAAGCGGTGGAGCCGGTTCGTGTGCGCGGATCATGTTAGTTTTACCAGGATTATCCTGCATTCAGAAAGCACGCCACTTAGTGAGCTGAACTTTAGAAATATATTTATTACGTGTTTATTAAGTGTGGTGTTTATTTAAGGTGCGTAACTACAGTCCTCTATTTTTCTTTTCACAATAAATGCAAACTGCAAAATACAAAGCAAATAGTTATCACCAACATAGAACTGTCACAGTATATTCTAATGTTGAATATAAAATTTATTTCTTTTATTGTAAAGTTAATTCTGTTCCCTTTCGAGTTTAATTCCTGGCCTGTCCATAAACCCTCTCCTCCAGGTGAGGTGGGAAGCTTCTGGGCTTTCTGTTAATTTCTTGTTGTAGGTTCTTGTGTGAATGTTTGGTGTGTGGATAGATGTTCTGTGTGGTCTCACCTCAGCTGCCTTCACTGTGATGGCTATAAACGGTTTTTGGTCTCGTCAGCATAACCTGGCAAAGTAGCTTTTTTTCTATTTACTTTTATTATCATTTTAGATTAGATTTTACCAGATATAGTGTGTATTGGAACAGGAGACCCAAGCAGATATAGCAGTATCAAGGCTTTAGATGAAGTCTTCTGAAGAATGTGCATGAATGTTCTTATTTGAGTTACCACTGGATTCTATTTTTTAAGAGTTACTATTGGATTCTTTGCCACTGGCTTTCTGTTTTGACTCTAAGGTCAGTTTGCTGAGTTTGTCATGGCTGCTTCCTTTCAGCCATGTGGAGTTTCAGAATCTGCTATGTATAACCAGCACACAGTTCAAGCACAAGCTCATGGCTGTTGGACCGCTGCTCTGTGCATGGGGTCCGACACTCCCTTCTTGACACACAGAGTATGCTGTTCCAAGGTCAGATTTGTTTGACTAATACACACGCATGTGCACAATTCCTGACTTGGTGCTGATCTGAAAGCAGTTCTTGAAGGTCAGCTCTGTGTGCCCCAGAGACAGAGCTGTGGGCCCTGCCCTTTGCTGTTTATCTGTGGGTAACTGTCTGGGCTGGACTGTTCTGGTGTGTGCAGATCACTACAGCCCTTACAAACAACGTGTGGGGCTGTGTGTGGTGTGGGTGTGTCTGTGGGTGGGGGGATTCTGTGGTGAGCTTATCACTGGAAGGCTCCAGGCTCTTCTGAGACATCAGGTCTGCGTGTATGTATGAACCTGCTCGTCAGCAAACAGTGATGTCATTATGTGGGTCATGTGACCGTTGTGTGCCTGTAGTGAGGCTGGGGCAGATGCTGGAAGATGGATCCCCATGGCTTCCTCCATATTTGGCTGTGGGAGGCCACCAACCCCCATAATGGATAAAGGCTGTGCTGAGCAGTGTGCCCTCAGTGACCACCCCCCCCCCCCCCCCCCCCCCCCCCCCCCCCACACACACACACGTCCTCACAGTGATCACTTTAACAACAGCATATCTACCCACTACAGAGTCAGTGGGTTATTATAGATATAGTTCTAATACTTGCTTGGGTTCATGCTGTATATAGATTAAAAAAATGTGGAAGCTTTTGCTAAATAAAAAAAGCATTTTTAATTACTAGTTTGTAGTTTTATGTTAAGTGTTGAGACCACTGTAAATAACGCACTGTAAATAACACACTAACGCACTGTAAATAACACACTGACGCACTGTAAATAACACACTAACGCACTGTAAATAACACACTAACGCACGATGACAAAAGGAACAATGAAAAAAGCACCTGCTGCTTCGTGTGACCAGCGATCAATAGTGACCAGCGATCAATAGTGACCAGCGATCAATAGTGGTATTTGTTTGGAAGCCGGTGCTTTTCTCAAAGAAACATTCAGCACATGGTTTCACATTCAGCTGCACATCTGATGTGCACAGTGAGGAACGTGTGTTTTGTGGTCAGTTTGATGAGTGTTTCAGGTGTATGTGCAAGTGGTTCAGTTTGATGAGTGTTTGTTTCAGGTCTGTGCGTCATCTTGACCATAGTGCACCCTTCCCAGGGAACATTACCACCAACAGCACATGCTACAGGAATGAAAGTCTGTGGTTGTTTTCCTTTTTTAACAAAATAAAAAATATTCAGTTTAGTTTTCTTAGCCGACAATAAATCTCTTGAATCTTTCTGTTCTAGACCAGATGAAGTGGGCATTAGTCCAGATGAATTGTGACCAGAAGTCATGCATTAGGCTTAAAAAACAGTGAAGATGAAGCTAGCCGAGGCTTCCTGAGCATCACCCGGTGTGTGATTGAGAAATCATACCTGCGTAAAAAGAGACAAGCTGGTTGCTGCTGTTAAGCAGATGATGGTGGGCTCAGGTAGACGCTGTCTGTGCACATGGAGTCATTTAGCTCGTCAGCCTGTAGTGCACTTGTACTGAAACATACCAGGAAGGTGAAACTGCCCTTTTCATGTTTTGATCAAATTGTACAGAAATTAAGTTAAATTAGCTTTAATGTTGGAGGGTTTACCAGTAGTTTTAAATTTCCACTAACATGCATCTTCAGGTTAGCAACCAAGGCCTCAACGGCAATTAATAATGATGGATTTTTTTTAGTTTTCATCTTCTCTGAGGAACAGGTGTTTCTCCTCCACAGTGTCCACAGAAGTTCTCTCAGTGCTCCTAGGTTGGCCTAGATGTCATCACACTGAGTTCCTCTGCCTCCAGCTCTGTGTCTGTGTGTGAGGGGGTAGCAGGGTGACTCTGGTGGGGTTGCCGGGGTAAAGTCTGGTTTACTGCATTACCAGACCCACTGGGCCCTGTGAGGGACAGGCACGAGTGATGACATGCACGGAAGTGCTGGTGTTTGTCGGAGCTGTTGGGTGAGGCTGTCTCAGCTCTGTCTGGGCTTGTCAAGGTGCTTGAGAAACGTCTTCACGTTCATCTGCTAGTATTTATTTGAAAAAGGTTCCTTCTCTTCTGCTGTCTAAAGCTAGGTTTATACTTGATGCGTCGTGATTGGTGCGAGGGTCTGCGTGTCAAAAATGATGCAATAACGGTGGCCCTGCCCACGGAACGAGGATGTGCACCTCTCGATTTTGTAACTTTGCATGCACCGCGCTTCAGTGTAATGAATGAAGTTATTTCTGCAGGGTTCATACACATTTTCAAGGTCATTCAAGCATTTTCAAGGTTCAGCACCATACAGCTAGTTACATATTTATACAAATACACACATAATTGAAATGATTAGTTCACTTTTTATCACATTAAAACAGATGGTGCCATGATTGGCAATAGCAGACATGTATTACATAAGCTTGTTGGGGTATAGTAGTTTGGTTAGGATTTGTTCGGGTAGTTAACTTAGCTACAGAGCTATCGTATATTTTGTTTAATGGTAGCTTATTTTCAGAATGCCCAATCTTAACGTCTTCACATTCTCTCGTGTTTCGGCCTGGAGTTACAAGAGGTAAACGCAGTACAAGCAAACTGTTCAGTCAGATATCTGTTTGTTGTGAAACAAAATACAATTACAATTTCAAACATTTTCAATAACGTTGGCCAAATTTCTGCACTTTTCAAATCTGGAAGACAGCATTAAAACTCATCAGGTAAATGTTCCTTCACCTATTTTTGCAGGTATTTCTTCACCAAATATAGTTTCGAAGAACACCGAAAATAATTACCCCTCAAGTTTAAACGCTTCCGCCGTCCTCGCAGGTTTGTGTGTAGCAGGCTACGCACAGATGCAAAAGTATAATTCAGCCTTAATATGGCCACTGCATCAGGCTGTTGTGGCCTGTGCTCCCTGCCATTATAAACTAAATGATTTGGTCTGTTGTGGTGTAGTGCAGTTGTAGTGAACTGAGCTGGCTGGGGAAAAGGTAGATGCAGTTCACAGGACACACAAAATGGCGTCATCATATAAAAGCACATTATTTATTTGATGCAGATTTCCTTTAGTAATCAGTCTGTCCTACTCATTAGCAAAGATTAAAAGAATCAGATGGATCCCATAGCAACATTGGCCTACGGTTAGTTATAGGGTAAGGACTATAGGTTTATTCAATGGATTGGGTGAGGTTTAGTTTATTTGCCTCTTACAGTAGAATTGGTTTAAAAAATATCAATGTGAGAACTTTTATTCTACCATTAAGAAACCTGCAGTGAACCTTTTCAGAGCTCTGGTTGTGTCACAGGTGTTGTGCAAGTGTCGGTAGCCGTGCGAGTGTCGGTAGCCGTGCGAGTGTCGGTAGCCGTGCGAGTGTCGGTAGCTGTGTGGAGTCACTTATGAACCACTGCACATAGAACCAGAAAGGTCTTGCTGACCACACTGGGGTGATGTGAGTTGTGAGGCCTCCTGTATCGACTGCAGTTTGACTTCTATTGCATATTTTAAGCATGTAGTGTAAATGAAACACCGAGATTAACTGTTGGCTAAAAGGTTCTTCTTGAGCTCATTTATTAATACTTGTGTAACCACAAACCATGATCTTATTTTAGGAGGCCAAGCATCAGCACTGAAGTGATGAAGTGCCTGGCTAATATTAGCGTATATTAACTTGTTGCAGCATTTCTAGAAGTGGAGTTTTAAGTTTAGGCTCACCTGCGTTAGCCATTTATTTGTGCTCGCCTGCGTTAGCCATTTATTTGTGCTCGCCTGCGTTAGCCATGGGTTTGTGCTCGCCTGCGTCAGGTCGGTATTGCTGTCTTGTGTTTTTGTTGATGACCCGTGTTGTCTCCCTTCAGTAAAGTCAGCAGCCGTGTGGAAGCTGTACAGTGAGGTTCAAAGGAACTGGACCTTTTTGCTGACTCATGGCTTAGCCAGTGTGGGCTGGGTCCTGGCTGCTCGGCCCTCTGGGTATTTTGCCCAGACTTTGTCGCTGAGTCATTCTTCAGACCACTGGCTCATGTTAAAATGAAACCAGAGAGTCCAAATCCTTTCATCTCCAGAACAGTAACTTCAGCTGTTCCTCAGTTTAAGATAGCTGACCTTGATTACACCCTATTGCCCCCCCACATTTCTAGAGCGTGAACTGAAAAAAAGTTTTCAGCAAATTGCTTTCTGCTTTTAAGTGTGGTTCTAGAGCATTTAACTCCTGTCCTAGAACATTTAACGGTAGCTGTGTGGAACCCTATGTGCGATCTGTCGCATACGTGTAGTTTAGTATTTCACTCTTTTTTTGTTTATAAAAACGAGCCCTTTTTTTTTTTTTTTTTTTTTTGGCTGTGCTATCTTGTACCGTGTTTCTTCTTAGGCAGGTGCTGGTTGTTACTTCACTGAAATGATGGTTGCACATTCAGGAGTTCCTTCTTTTAGCTTGAGTTACTGCTTAATACAAGTGGAAGTGTCTTTCCTGTTGAAGCCAGCCTGGTACCCTGGAACCTCGAGTGTCTGACAGCTGTTTTTAATGATCAACCTTCAAGCATTTTCTTCTTTTGACCTTTGAACCCACCAACTTTGATGTGCTTTGAGTACACTACACGTCCATAATGGAGCAATTCGCCTCTGTGTAGGCCTGGCGTCATGACAACTGTCAATTCTGAACTGTCTCTGGGTGGTAGACCGGCTCCTGGACGCTGCTCTGGGTGGTAGACCGGCTCCTGGACGCTGCTCTGGGTGGTAGACCGGCTCCTGGACGCTGATCTGGGTGGTAGACCGGCTCCTGGACGCTGCTCTGGGTGGTAGACCGGCTCCTGGACGCTGATCTGGGTGGTAGACCGGCTCCTGGACGCTGATCTGGGTGGTAGACCGGCTCCTGGACGCTGCTCTGGGTGGCATCTTTCCACACTGATGAGCAACCACTGTTTAACACCCTGGTTGTACCTTTTTAAAATCGTTACAGGTTCATTCTGATAATGTATTAATGTTTCTAATGTTGTATAATTAATTTGCAGCATGTCCTTTATCAGGGTACCCGCGGGTCCTTAAAAAGTCTTAAAATGTCTTAAATTTAGTTTTCCATATTCAAGGCCTAAAAATGTCTTAAAATGTCTGGAATTTTATGAGGGGAGGCATTAAATTATTATAAGTGTGTGTTGTTCAGTTGTTCTGGCGCGATGCGAACTTTGCCGAATCTAGCGCTAATGCAGAAAATAACCGCTCCAGGGTCCTAGTGCTAGATTCCTAGCGTTGGAGTATACGGCCTCAACAACGTCAACAATTTTCGTTCGCCCCCCCGGTCAACGATTTGGAACACACCTGCATCCCCAGTAATAGTATTATTTTTTCTTGAGAGAGGTATTAAAAAGGTCTTAAGAGTCATTGAATTTGAGATTTAAAAATGTGCAGATACCCTGTTTATACTAATGAGTTGGTTGAGTAGGTTTTGTTGTGTGTCTCAACTCCTCCTGTTTCTTGTAGGACTGTTCACGTCAGCACTGCCCTTTGTCTGCTGCCTCTCTCTGTTCTCTAATTGTTTTGTGTGTGTGTGTGTTCAGAGCAAGCAGCACCAGCCAAGGTGGTGAGAGCAGGGAATCCCAGAGCAAAGAGGGGAGGAAAGGTATGTTCTTGTGGTTTTTGTCCTGTGAATCCTGCTCCTGTCCACATGACAGAACCACCTCTGAGGAAAGAGCAAGGACATAGTTGTCCATGATTGGCTATTGTGTCTGTGATTAACAGGAGGTTTTGCTATGTCTGAGCTCCTGGAATCGGGTGTTGATTGGTTCACACCCTGATGGTGGGGAGGGTCCTCGGAGCCCCACAACTGAAAATGGTTCAAAATGACAATATAAATGTATGAATGTTTCCACTGAAGGGAAATGACTTTCAAAATCTTTGCAAGGTTGGTGATTTTGGAGATGCGAGCAACTGGCCAACCCCTGGAGAGATCGCAACAAAGGAGGTACAGGTGAGAGCCAGACCAGCCGGGGGGCATACGCTACCTGACCAGCCGTGGGGGGGGGGTTTGTACGCTACCTGACCAGCCGTGGGGGGGGGTTTGTACGCTACCTGACCAGCCGGGGGGCATACGCTACCTGACCAGCCGTGGGGGGGGGTTTGTACGCTACCTGACCAGCCGGGGGGGTGGTTATGTAGTGCCTACCGCGGTGTTGAGCTCATTACCGCCGTTTATCTATTTATTTATCTATAAAAGGAATAATTTCCATTGCGAAAAAACATGGAAAAAACATTTTCGTTGTGATGGCTGTGTACACGAGAGGAACAGTCCATTAAATAAAGCCCAGTGCAGACGCTGAACTCGCCACGTATTTGCAGGAGGAAGCCCTCGATTCGCATTCGGATCCACTTGCCTGGTTTCAGAAAAATCTAAATGGATTCCCTCTTCTGATGATCGTATGATCGTTTGCACAACGAGCACTCCATCAGAGCGTGTATTCAGCACGGCAGGCAACAATGCCACCTCATTTAGATCGTCCTTTAAACCGGACAAAATTAACATGTTGGTTTGTCTTGCAAGGAACACGAAGACGGAAAAATAAGATATTTATAATTAACGTTATTCACGTCATTATTAATATTATGGCCATAATTTTGTGTAAAGTATTCACTTTATGACGAATTAAGTTTTTGTTAATTTAAAAGTGCATGTTTTTATTTATAAACTATAATTTATATATTTTATTTTTCGGGGGGGGGGGGGTGCTGGCAGTTACGTTGCTCTTTCACTGCGGTTAGAAAAAATCTTTACCGTCACAGCCCTAGTTGCTAGTAAAGCTCAATCTTGGATACGTAACTGTGGCGACTGGGCACCAGCTGGGAGTAGTAAGTGGTGATGCAGATTTATTGCAGTTAAGGTTAATGGTTTTATTCAGATTAATGATATTAACTTTTAATTCCATGTGTATACGTCATTATTCTAAACTCATGACCTCCCATCTCTGGAAGTGTCATCAGCATATTTGAAAAGCAAGATATTTATATCCTGTGTTCTTAAAAAATTGTGTGAACTCAAAAAAAGCAAAAGGCTCCGTAGCACCTGTGATTCATGTCCTCAGATGTCCTTTGTAGCCTCTGTAGGTGAGACGGGAATGGGATTTAGTTACATCTCATTTTAGTCTAGGAGTCGCATAGGGATGGGTTAGGTTAGGGGTATGATTAAGTAGGGGTGTGTGATATGACGATAATAGATTGTGAAGGATTATAATGTGTCCACAATTTGCCATTGAAATTTGAGATTTGAAAAATCGCTGTATCGTTAAGCAAATTGTATCCGCTACAGCAGTTCTGTGCTCCGCCAAAGCACATCTTTTGCTAGTTCCCTTTCACGGACCGGAAATCACTGAAAACCGGAACATCTTTGTTTACGTACCCGCCCCTTTTTCACAAGCGGAAAGCCATGAACAAACACACAGCCGAAGAGTTAGTCCCCAAAAAAAGTCGACATCTGTAATATGGAACTGGTTTGGCTTTTTCCAAGCTGACGTGACACAAACAACGGTTCTCTGCAAATTTTGCACAGAGGTTGTTGTCGGATGGTAACACGACAAACCTTTTCAACCATTTAACAAGGCGACATCCAAAACAATACACGGAAAGTCAAAAGAGTAAATACACCGCAGGTAGCAGAGGCTAACGCTACAGTTAGACCCAAACAAATAATGCTAACACAGCTATTTGAAAGAACAACAAGTAGACGATGGAGAGAGGTAACGGAAGCTGTAATGTTTTACTTAGCAATGGACATGGTTCCTTTCAAAACAGTGGAAATGAGGGCTTTCAAAACCTCATTAAAGCTATTGACCCAGCCGCAAATACTTTTCCAACATGGCCGTGCCTCGAATGCACTTAAGAATATCGTACCAAGATAGAAAACAAACTTCGAAATGTCAGTTTTTTTGCAACAACAAGTGATCTTTGGTCCAGCCGCACTTCAGAATCGCATTTAAGTCTGATGGTTCATTTCATTTGATAATTGGAAACTGTAGTAAAACTAGTGGTGTCAATTCCAGGTTCAGAGATTAAAAGTCCTCACCAGGATTTTGCTCAAGTTTGCTAGATTTTCTAATCAGCAATCCAGGTAAAATTAGTGGAATCAACACAATCCGGGAAGCCTGAGCAAAATCCTGGTGAGGACTTTTAATCTCTGAACCTGGAATTGACACCTCTAAGTAAAACTAAAGTATAAACTAAAATAATGAGGTGGTTTATAATACCCATTGTATTAAAGAAACCTCAAATTAAATACAATTAAAATTAATTTTCACAAAGTAAATATTAAACTGTTGAGGCTCATCTACAATAATTTATATAATATTAAATTGTTTTATTTACGTTGTATTAATTTATTGATATAAAACCACATTTTCAAATGAAATAGTACCGTTTAAAAATATTGCTAGATAATAATATAATAATCTCCATTCTTTGCAGTTCCTGCGCTTCTTGATCCTAATTGCAAGATTTAATATATTTGATCTCGGTCATACTTTTTTTTGCTCATTAGGTATAGCTCTATTAGCTTTTTTTTTAAACAAACTTTCAGTATCAGTCTAAAATCAGTCTCTGTTATCTATATGCCTTACTTTGTACGTGCTTATTTTGTTAAGCACTTATGCACTGTATCTTAGCATTTTATATTTGACATTCTATTATTATGTTACTCAATAATACAGTTTCTTTCACTTTTTAAATAAGTTATGTCTTGTCTCTTTACAATAAGATTTTTAGTGCTTTTATTTTAAAAATTTTGAAATTACTTTTGTTGTACAAAAAAACCGAAATCAATCGTGATAAAATCGTGATCCTGAAAAAACAAAATCGTGATATGATATTTTTGCCATATCGCCCACCCCTAGGGTTAGGGCTAAGGATGGGATGGGTTGGGTTAGGGGGTAGGGTTATGTTAGGGGTAGGGGTGGTTTAGGTTAGGGTTAAGGCTGAATTATTCTTTTGCGCAAACTTTTTGCACCAGCTGCTACTGTGATGGTTTATTTTCAAAACGCACGAAAACAGTGGCGGCTGAAGCCAAAAGATTTAAGGGAGGCTCAAACGAACTGTAGGTAGTGACTGTATCGTTTGGTTAGGATTTGCTCTGGTACCTATCTTAGCTACCAAGATAGCATATACTTTATTACATGTATATTTATTAGTTTAGTTTTAAAACGCACAATCTTTCTAATCAGTGTTTTCTGTTTCGGATCAATTTTAGCTCTGAGCCTTAGTGTTTTCTATTAGCTGTTCTGTGTGTCTATTGTTGGAGTATAATGCACCCTTTCATTTATGGCACTTTTAAAGGCACCAATATTCATTTTTTATGCCAGTTGTTTGGAGCAGTCCACATACTGTAGATTAAGAGTAAAGTTAATTGAAATTGCTAAAATAAATGCAAGTTGGTCAGCCAAGCATGCGCATGTACTAATGAAACAATGTCCATTCAGACCCCGGGGCAACCCAGAACACACCTGGCTGTGCCCCTCCCTGGCTGGGTTTGCCTGTCTTCAGGAGTGGACGTGCCTTGCGTCTGCAGGCGTCGTCCTGCTCTGGAATGCTTGTGTAACCAGCAGGCTATTTCTGTAGTGACTAAACCATGTGGGAGCCCACTGAGCCCCTGTTTTAGTAGTGAGGAGCGCTCTTCAGCCCGGCACTTCTGAATGTGGGTCGCAGCAAGGCCGGGAATAACCACCACACGGCCCCCCCGCCCACCCCCAGAGTGCTGGATGAGCAGGCCGTGTCTCCCAGAGTAACCGAGTCTGTACCCGAGACCAGCGGTGTAGTTATTAAGCACAACCTGCAGGGTGATCTGCAAACACAGGCACTTGACTACATGTGATTACTGTGCATAAATATTAAAGGCAGCTGATCTGAGAGGGAGAACATGGTTGGCTGTTTGTGCTCAGGCCTCCCGGAAAGCAACAGGCAAGAGAACAGAGACCAGAGAACAGCGTGAGAATGAGGAGAGCAAGGAGAACCAGAAGGAGAACCAGAAAGAGAACCAGAAGGCCAAGTCTGATGACTCTGGAGAAGAGAAAAACGGAGATGATGACTCTCAGAAAAATGGACAACGAAAGAAAGGTACGTTATATTCAGAGTTCTGTATTTATGACTGACCATGCATAAATTTTACACATATATATATATATATATATATATATATATATATATATATATATATATATATATATATATATGTAAAATTTATATATATATTATATATATATAATTTGTAGGATTCTCCAATCAAGCGTTTCCTTTGCACAAGCATAGTTCTTCTTTTCTGCACTGTCAAATGCTTAATTCATAAAAGTGTGTTTAAAGTGTGCGAAGTGCTTGATATAACACACACACACACACACACACTACTGCTCCACAAGTACACCCCTCACCCCATTAACCCTGGCCCTCAAACTGGAATTGCCCACACAAACATGCATGGACACACACACACACACACACACACAAACTGTGGAATACATAGGCCACGTCATTGTAACGGAAGGATATGTTCTGAGCTAGTTTTCCCTAACTGTGACTGTTAACACCACCTGTAGGTCAGAACAAGGAAGTGCAGTTACACTCTTCCAATGATATTATAGCAACTTGTAAAACATCAGATCATGAAGGTATATCCTATACATGCTATATTAACTGATTATCTATGGTTAGGGTCATTGTCTATTGTGAAACCTGATCAAGACTTAGGCCACATGTTTGTGTGAGTTTCTCTCCCTGGGGGAATCCAGTGAATCCAAACACTGCACACGAGTGTTTGCTCACTGCTGTAACTGCGTGTGTGGTGACAGGGAACAAGCACAAGTGGGTTCCTCTGGTGATTGAGATGAAGGCAGAAGGTCCTCGTGAGCGCTCAGCTTCCAGGAACAACGAGGCTCCCAGAATACCCCACAACGCTCGGAATGAGTTCAGAGGTAGGACACGCCGTTGGCCTGATCTGGAGGAAGGTTCTTCTGATCTGTGGTGGTCCTGGGTCTCGTGTGAGGAACCTGTCACAGGACGACATCATCGTATTTTTTATTTCCAACTAAAGGCAGAAAATAGTTTGTTGCTAGGGCTTCATTCCTGCCAGCTCAGGAATTGAATACAGGGTTGAATAACTGAGCAGAAACATTAATCCCCAGACTAATATTGGTCCTGAGTCTAGACTGACATTACAGTTTAGACCAGGGTTCATTATGTGAAGGAAACTGGACGGTATCTTCCTGGACGGTATCTTCCTGCTGTGAATGTTGTGCTCTGTGGCTGCAGACTGGCCCAGTGGGAGGAGCGAGCGAGAATTCAGAGACGACCATGACGAGGTGTCCAGCGTGAAGAGTGAGGGCGCTCCCTTCAGAGGAGGGTTCCGGGGGCGTGGTCGGGGGCGGGGCCGAGGGCGGGGCCGAGGCAGAGGCAGCAACAGAGGTGTGTGGTTATAAATAATTCTTTTATCTTACTGTTTCACCTGTTTCGACTAAAGTACTTCATATACCACAGTTAGAAGTTCATAGGTTTTTATTTAATTTTTTATCACACAATTCTTCGTTTGATGAGCAGAGGAAGACATGGACACACCCTCTCCACACTTTACACATTTAATCACACAATTTCCACTATCAGGAATGAGCGGCTCCTTTTCTTAGCAGTGTGTTGAACGTAAAACTGTGATTGTTCAAAAGCTGTCTTGGCTGTCACGTAAATGCCAGTCGCATCAAAGTCCCAAGTACTTCATCCTGCAACACTCGTGTATCTGCAACACTCATTTACAAAGTTTAGGTTGTTCAAGCCTTTACCCTCCTTGTTAAAGGGCTTTGTAGTCTTATGTTTTCTCTGGGATTGGACCAACTCTGTTTTGGGGCATGATGCTACTAGCGCACGTGAATACCTTTGGGTTTGCCGTCATTCTCTTGACTGGCATTGTAACCAGAACACTTTATTCTGTAGGTTTTTTGTAATTTAGTTTTGACAACACACTAAAACTTGATCACAGTTGTGCTACCCACAGTGCAGCAAGGCATGTTTGGTTTGGTTTACCATTTCTGGGTAACTGGCAGGTGATCCGGGGGCCAGGTTTTAGTCTGAGCTCCGCTGGGGTCCCTGCTTTGGTGAGGACTGTGAACTGAAGGATAATTTATGAATGCTCTCCTTCATCCTACCAGGTCACTATGACTACCCATTTGGCTATAAGGCCTATGATGGCAAAGACGGTGCGTACAGGCAGAAATACAGCAATGCGGTCACCTACTACTACGACAGTGTGAGCAGCACGGACCTGTCCTCCGTGGAGCAAGATCTTCTGAAGGACTACATCAAGAGACAAATGTAAGACCACCTGCACCTGCTCTGTTGGTATGGCGTGTGTGTGTGTGTAAATATAATAGATAGATGGATATAGTGCTACCTGAAATTATTCATACCTCTGGAATATTTTGGACTATTTTAAATGGTATTGAACTTTGGATTTTCCCACAGACTGTGATGTTTTGCAGAGGGAATAATTTTGGGCATGCTATTCCCCACAATTATGCCTCTTATAGTTCATCTTATCTTCTGGAAGATACCCGTGTAATTTATGCAAAAACAAATTGCTGATTGAATCAAACTAGGGTCTATCTCTGTGTCTGTCTGTGTCTCTTTCTTTCTTTCTTTCTTTCTTTCTTTCTTTCTTTCTTTCTTTCATATATTTAGGTATTGATTTTGTGTTGTAAGAAACAACAGTAATATAATAATGTTTTTCCCCTGTCCTAGTGAGTACTACTTCAGTGTGGACAACCTGGAGAGAGACTTCTTCCTGCGGAGGAAGATGGACCAGGAGGGCTTTCTCCCTGTGGCGCTCATTGCTAGTTTCCACCGTGTCCAGGCACTCACCACAGACATCAGCCTCATCCTGGCGGTTAGTTTCTTTTGGAATACTTTTTAAAAACAGATTTTGAGGTCATTGGTTCAGATTCAGGCTCAGCATTATGGCGTGGTGTTTGAAAGCTAGCTAGTTAGCTAACCCTAACCCTGTACACCTAACCCATAACCCCTTACACCAAAGCTATAACCTCTTACACCTAACCCTAACCCTAGCGAATATCTGTGTGTGTGTGTCATGTCAGGCTTTAAAGGACAGCAAGGAAGTGGAGATCATCGATATGAAAATTCGCCGTAAGGATGATCCAGAGAAGTGGCCCCTTCCTGGACTGATGTTCCCAGAACAGTCCCAGACGGATTTCACACAGCTCATCAACTGCCCAGAGTTTGTTCCCAGGCAGCCTGCGGAGAAGCCCACAGGTGAGGCTGCTGAAGGCGTTCATACATTTGTCTTTATTGGTCAGGTGCGTAAGAAGCAGCTTCTTGTTAAAAGTACAGCACATGTCTTACCGGGTGGTGTTCTCTCTTCAGGCTTCATGAGAGACTCCACACCAGTGCACAGCAAGCCGGAGGATGGAAGCAACCTGAAGACCATGCCCAAGGGTTTATCAGCCAGCCTGCCGGACCTGGACTCGGAGTCCTGGATCGAAGTGAAGAAGCGTCCCCGGCCCTCTCCCGCCAGGCCCAGGGTACCGTCTAACGCTAACCCTCTTCCGTCAGGGTACCCCCTAACCAGCCGGGCCCAGGGTACCGTCTAACGCTAACCCTCTTCCGTCAGGGTTAGGGTACCACCCAACCCTAACCCGCCGGGCCCAGGGTACTAGCTAACCCTAGATCCTACAGCAGTTTCTGCTAGAAAGACTTTTCTGAATCTAAGCTTGTTTCTCTTTTAGACATTAAATCTGTTATTACTCATTTATGGCGCATTTCCACTAGGGCCTGCTTGGCGCGGTACGGTTCGATACGGGTCGATTCGCAACGGAACGGTACGGTCGCGTTGTGTTTCCATTACAATGGTGGACCACCACAATGTGGGTGGAGTCGCTGTTGGCACGCGGGTTGTAGTGTCGTGACATCATTTGTATGCGACCACAACACCGGTCGATGCCCCTTAACACGTACCATTATTGTATCTTATTTATCTTTATCTTCATTATTGTATGTGGTTGCTCTAATTATTGATAATAATTTGGTATTACTCAAACAGGCTGAACACACCCTGCATAAAAAGCACCAGTCATACAATCAAATGAAATCAAACTTTATTATGAAATATAGATATTTAAAGTACAACATATGTAAATAATATAGTTATAGTTAAAAAAAGTGCAAAAAGCAAATATATACGTATAGCTTGATATGAAATAAATATTTATAGTACTACAAGCAACATTTTGTGTGCTTTTACTGGCGTCTGTCTCGCATGGTGTTCACAAGTTCGCCAAGCACCCCGAGGAAAGCCCGGTTGAAGGAAACATTTTCCGCCAACTCCGCTCGCCTCGTCAGTGGAAGGGGAATCTTGAACGTAAAAAATAACAAATATTAAACACAAGCATTCCCGTGAAGGAACAACGATATAGCGTAACTGCACAAAATGTGTAGCACGTCATCGCTGCTCATGCTGTGTTTATGGCTACAGCTAACTAGCAACTAGCAAGGCTAAGAGCTAGCTATTGTACAGTAGTGACTGTGGTGGTAACATTAACTACAAACACAGCTCTAAATTCCTGCGTTTACAATAGATGCGTTCATATTACATTCATATTACATCTTTTATGAGCCTAGTAGTAAAACTGAAATCACAATACACTCACCATTCTCCGTGGCCTCCAGCACCGACATTGTCCGGCACGTTTTCTCTTCCGTTACTGGCTGGCCGGTGACCGTATGACATCCGTTTGCTGGAACCATTTCCAGTCTTTGCGGTTTGCTCCGCTGCGTCCGTTATGGTCCTTCACCGCCCGGTAATCGCGTTAAGCTTTTTTAGCTTGGACCGACCGGCACTGCTGAACGGACCGCTGGTAGCCATGAGTGGCCATTAGCGCGGAAACCTCGCTAAAAACCTTTACATTTCTAGTGGCCCCGTCCAGTTCGCCCTGGATTTTTTGAATGCTGATTATTAACAGAAAGGTTTGTACCTCGGCGTTTGACCAGGGAACAGACTTCGCTCCTTGGGTTTTAAAAATGGCTGAGGAGTCCATGGCATAGCGGAGGAGTCGCTCTCCTGACGCAACCTGTGACGACACTCCCTGGCCAATCAGTGTCATGCTGTTCCTCCACGTCACAGAACTGTACCGCTTCGGAATGGTTAGAACCTCGAGCGAGTCGGTACGAAAATAGTACCCGAAGGGGCCGGCTCACAGGGAAGTGGTACTAATGGAAACACTGACAAACCGTCGCGAATCGAACCGTACCGCGCCAAGCAGGCCCTAGTGGAAATGCGCCATTATTGGTGTACGTGGGGAAAATTTGGGTAACATGATGAATACTGATCTTGAAAGGAAGACAATGGAGTTTTTGTCACGTGTTTGCAGAAGCCAGAAGACGTGCGCCCCCTGTCGGGTCCCATGCCTCAGGACGAGCAGGACGAGCCAGAAGAGTTGGACTTCATGTTCGATGAGGAGATGGCACAGATGGATGGCCGGCGGAACACTTTCACCGACTGGTCTGACGAAGACTCAGATGGCGAGATCGACGATCATGATGTCAATAAGATCCTCATTGTGACCCAGACACCACCCTACCTGCGCAAGCATCCGGGCGGAGATCGCACCGGTAACCACGTCTCCCGCTCCAAGCTCACCAGTGAGCTGGTGAAGGTTATTAACGATGGCCTGTATTACTATGAACAAGACCTGTGGCAAGACGCCTACGAGCCCGAATACGCCACCATCAAGGTGAGTCTGTGTGCCCCGCCCACCACGGGCTACGGTGCCCGTCCCACGTCCCAGTCCCGCCCATCAGCTCAGCTTTTATTGGCCAACACACACGCGGTTACTAACCTGGTGTAAGGAAACCTTCACATTTCTGTGTGCGGAGGCACATTGTTGAACGATTCACACGAACGACTTGAGAACGTACACACTGCTTGATCTGGACTGTCCTGTGCTTGTCTACTGGGAGAATCTAGATGGTTGATTTACTGCTGCTACTAGACGTGTGGCCGATTGGTGATTGTGGAGAACATATGACTAACTCTGCCAGCACTTAATACTGGAGGATCTGGGCTCCACACACATCTCCACCCACATGTTCACCTACCTTTTTTTTGAGCCAGTGACCAGTGATCAAGGTTCTTAGAAGCTGTTGAATTTGAGTCACTGTTATTGACTAAGGTAGATTTAAAGGCGACCTCTGATCTATGGGTCACTGTTTAAAGACTGTATGCCTTGTTTGTTGAACACTGGGCTTTGGAATCAGAAAGGGTTAACTTTGTGTCTACAGGGATTTTAGTGTAAACCGTGGACACCAGAGCTTATGGCAGTAAATGTAGATAAACTAAATATAAGTAAATGCATGTTGCTAATATAGTGAACACACATGACTCAGCTAGTAAACATCTGTAGCTAAAGTAGCTCCTTTTGTTTGGATCTGTTCACTGTGCTTCAGCTGTGTGCTGGTTTGTGTGGCCTGTTTCTGGACACAACTGGGAATTCTGCAGGGTTTAGTTCAACTGCTTCTGGATGTGGCAACAGGAAGCAGCCTTCCCATGATGCTGTGCATGAGCTTTTGTTTGGCTGCTTGTGGGCGTGGCTTACATTGATAGACGTGTTTATAAATGATCCCTTGCTCAGTGGTGGTGTCTAACATGGTGAGATCCTGCCCAACTCCTCACGATGAACAGTTTGCGAATTGTCCAAAGCCCCCTTTAATTGTGCTCTACTAAGAGTGATTAGACATGTTAATTTTGTTGATTTGATGATTGATATTAATCTCTGCTCTTCAGTTTCTAAACACCATACTACACTGCACCCTGTTTTTTAACACGAACTTTTACTGCGTATCTCAGATTCAGCCACTAACACTTGTTGTGTTTTCACTGCTGGTTCTTCAGTTTATGATGCAGGTCAGAAAGGGATTTGACCAAATTACATGTGTATTTCAGGTTATATTTGTTTTGTATTTCATTAGCTGTATAGTTTGCAGATGTTGCCTGAATGAAAGGAGATTAGTGTAGAGCTTTTTAAATGATGCTGGCTTGTGTGTCTGAACAGCAAGAGGTGGAGAACTTTAAGAAGGTGCACCTGATCAGCCGGGAGCAGTTTGACTGTCTGACCCCAGAACCACCAGTGGACCCCAACCAGGAGGTTCCTCCTGGACCACCCCGCCCACAGAATGGTGCGTCTCTCTCACACACACACACACACACACCAATCAGGAGGTTCCTCCTGGACCACCCCGCCCACAGAATGGTGCGTCTCTCACACACACACACACACCCCAACCAGGAGGTTCCTCCTGGACCACCCCGCCCACAGAATGGTGCGTCTCTCTCACACACACACACACACACACACACACACACACACACACACACACACACACACACACACCAATCAGGAGGTTCCTCCTGGACCACCCCGCCCACAGAATGGTGCGTCACACACACACACACACACACACACACACACACACACACCAATCAGGAGGTTCCTCCTGGACCACCCCGCCCACAGAATGGTGCGTCTCTCTCACATACACACACACACACACACACACACCCACCCCAACCAGGAGGTTCCTCCTGGACCACCCCGCCCACAGAATGGTGCGTCTCACACACACACACAGACAGACACACACACACAGACACACACTCGCACCAATCAGGAGGTTCCTCCTGGACCACCCCGCCCACAGAATGGTGCGTGTCTCACACACAGCTGCCCCGTTTCATTAAACACTCTTTGACGCGTCTGTGCTGTGGTGTGTGTGTGTGACACTCCTGTGCTGTGGTCTGTGTGTGTGGGACGCGCCTGTGCTGTGTGTGTGTGTGTGTGTGTGTGTGTGGGACGTGCTTGTGCTGTGTGTGTGTGTGGGACGTGCTTGTGCTGTGTGTGTGTGTGGGACGTGCTTGTGCTGTGTGTGTGTGTGGGACGTGCTTGTGCTGTGTGTGTGTGTGTGTGGGACGTGCTTGTGCTGTGTGTGTGTGTGTGTGGGACGTGCTTGTGCTGTGTGTGTGTGTGTGGGACGTGCTTGTGCTGTGTGTGTGTGTGTGTGGGACGTGCTTGTGCTGTGTGTGTGGGACGTGCTTGTGCTGTGTGTGTGTGTGTGTGTGGGACGTGCTTGTGCTGTGTTCTCTGTGTGTGTGTGGGACGCGCCTGTGCTGTGTTCTAGTCCCCACAGATGCTTTGGCTAATAAGCTGTTTGGAGCGCCAGATCCGTCAGCAATGGCACGCTCCCTCCCCACCACGGTCCCAGACTCTCCCAACTACCGCAATGCCCGCACGCCCCGCACACCCCGCACGCCCAGACTGAAGGACCCCACACACACACCACGCTTCTACCCTGTTGTCAAAGAGGGCCGAGCTGTTGATGCCAAGGTGCAGTACTGTCCTCCTGCTTACTGAACACTGAGGGTGAACACTGCCATATTGTTTACGTGTGTGTATGTTCTCTGGTCTATGACAGACTCCACGTAAGAGGAAGACGAGACACAGCTCTAACCCGCCCATGGAGTGCCATGTGGGCTGGGTGATGGACTCCAGAGAGCATCGCTCCCGTACCGCCTCCGTCAGGTGTGAATCACACAGCTCCACCCACACACCACGCATCACCTCACACAGCTCCACCCACACACCACGCATCACCTCACACAGCTCCACCCACACACCACGCATCACCTCACACAGCTCCACCCACACACCACGCATCACCTCACACAGCTCCACCCACACACCACGCATCACCTCACACAGCTCCACCCACACACCACGCATCACCTCACACAGCTCCACCCACACACCACGCATCACCTCACACAGCTCCACCCACACACCACGCATCACCTCACACAGCTCCACCCACACACCACGCATCACCTCTCCTATTGGCTGCACTCCATAGCCAAATATTGTTCCGTATGGCTCAGCTGTGTGGATCATACTTGTTGCTGGTCAGTGGTCGGGTCTTGCTTTAAGTGCTTCAAGTCTTTCTGCTCTCCAGTTCGAACGCCAGTCCATCAGAAGGTGCGTCTGCGCTGGGCCCCTATGGCTGCACACCACAGTCTCTGCCCAAGTTCCAGCACCCTTCCCACGAACTGCTGAAGGAGAACGGCTTCACCCAGCACGTTTACCACAAGTACCGCCGACGGTGTCTCAACGGTACGCTCCGGACGGGCTCATCTGAACATCAGTGTAGATGTCAATAATGTTCAGTGCTCAGTGAGATCCCATCCTGAAGGCATTCTCTCTCTCTTCCCCACCCCCTCTCTCTCCGACCCCTCCCATTCCAGAGCGTAAGCGACTGGGTATTGGCCAGTCTCAGGAGATGAACACACTCTTTCGTTTCTGGTCCTTTTTCCTGCGTGATCACTTCAACAGGAAGATGTATGAGGAATTCAGACAGCTGGGTGTTGAAGACGGAAAGGAAGGATACAGGTAGAAGCTTTGACCTTTGCCCTCTTAATGAGCAGGAGTGTGTGGATCCTGTTCTGTGGGGTCGCCCCATGTGAGTGTGACGATCTTGTTCTGTGGGGTCGCCCCATGTGAGTGTGACGATCTTGTTCTGTGGGGTCGCCCCATGTGAGTGTGACGATCTTGTTCTGTGGGGTCGCCCCATGTGAGTGTGACGATCTTGTTCTGTGGGGTCGCCCCATGTGAGAGTGACGATCTTGTTCTGTGGTGAAGCATTAAGTGAATTAATATTGTTTTAGTTTCAAAAACTCAAGTTTTTCTTAGTGTGGAGAGTTTCAGACACGAATAATTTATAATGACCATGTTTAACTGTTAACTGCGTCTGTTAATGCCAACAGCAGTTGTACTCTTGACTAGAGGAGTTAAGTCGAATCTGATTGGTCAGATTTTCACTTTAGTCGACTAATAGTCAAATCGGGGTTTTTATCTAGAGTAGAGGTCTGCACTCCCGCGGTAGACCCGACAGAATATCTTGCGGCGCGGGACAGAATTTAATTGTTATTGGCGGGAGCGGGAGTTTAATTAGTCCAGGCGATGCGGGAGCGGGACCACATATACATGTAGAAAAATCCCGCAAATTAATAGTCTAGAAAATTATAATAATAACAACGCAATGATTTCCATGCATAAGGAACAGGACGAAAACAACTAATCATTCAGTAAGTAAGCAATAAACTAATTCAAAATATTGGCTAAGCAACTGATCACGTAAACATACAGAAATGGCAGAGACTGTAGATGGTCAACCAGTTTCAGCTGTGGAAAATTCAATTAAAACAGGCAAATACACCACAATTATGCCAACTACAGGCAAGTCTGATGTATGGAAGTCATACTATACTGGTACATATTTTAAATCAATCGTAGGCTTAAATCAATGCTTAAACTTGATCAATGCATTCAGCACTGACAATAACTAAAAAGAACTTCATGAGTATAACAGACACACGACTGGCACTCAAGGAGCTGCAAACAAAAAATTAATAGTTAATACAAGCAACAAAAAACCTGAAGGTAGTACTAATAAATACCACAGTGAAGGACACACACACTGATGGGACAATTTCTGCATCTCCAGTTCACCTGACGGCACGTGTTTGGACTGTGGTAAGAAATGGGACAGCGCGATCCGTCGCTATATTGCTGTTTTCATTCTCGTTCTTATTCAGGACTTTTTTCCACTTCAAAGTAAATATCTAAAACACTCAGATAAATGAATAAACATGGTAGGTTGGCTTTATTTGGCTTTTATTTATTTACTTATTTATTTTTTAGTGAAGCATTAGAGAACATTAATTAAAAAAATCACCGTCAGTGCGCATATTGAACTGTCAGACATGCACTGTGCAAAATGTCAAAAATATTTTTAATAAAATATGCCTGCCTGAAAATATTTTTAAAAATTGCCACACAACAGCAAAAAAAATACAAGTAAAGTATTAACAGACTGGTTAAGTCTGTTGTCCCTCGTCTTCAGTGGTCTCTGGTTAAGTCTGTTGTCCCTCGTCTTCAGTGGTCTCTGGTTAAGTCTGTTGTCCCTCGTCTTCAGTGGTCTCTGGTTAAGTCTGTTGTCCCTTGTCTTCAGTGGTCTCTGGTTAAGTCTGTTGTCCCTCGTCTTCAGTGGTCTCTGGTTAAGTCTGTTGTCCCTCGTCTTCAGTGGTCTCTGGTTAAGTCTGTTGTCCCTCGTTTTCAGTGGTCTCTGGTTAAGTCTGTTGTCCCTCGTCTTCAGTGGTCTCTGGTTAAGTCTGTTGTCCCTCGTCTTCAGTGGTCTCTGGTTAAGTCTGTTGTCCCTCGTCTTCAGTGGTCTCTGGTTAAGTCTGTTGTCCCTCGTCTTCAGTGGTCTCTGGTTAAGTCTGTTGTCCCTCGTCTTCAGTGGTCTCTGGTTAAGTCTGTTGTCCCTCGTCTTCAGTGGTCTCTGGTTAAGTCTGTTGTCCCTCGTCTTCAGTGGTCTCTGGTTAAGTCTGTTGTCCCTCGTCTTCAGTGGTCTCTGGTTAAGTCTGTTGTCCCTTGTCTTCAGTGGTCTCTGGTTAAGTCTGTTGTCCCTTGTCTCCCCCAGGTATGGTCTCGAATGTCTCTTCAGGTATTACAGCTACGGTCTGGAGAGGAAGTTTCGGCCTGATGTCTTTAAAGACTTCCAGGAGGAGACCGTGAGAGATTATGAAGCCGGTGGGTCATCATAATACTCATGAGTATTACACATCACAACCCTAACCTTTACTACAGACTGTGGTCATGATGACTCCATCCAGTCGGGCTCTAAACAGCATCTGGGTCATGTGTGTCCTCACAGGTCAGCTCTACGGCCTGGAGAAGTTCTGGGCATTTCTCAAGTATTCTAAAGCCAAGAGCCTGGAGATTAATCCGAAGCTTCAGGAGTACCTGAGTAAATTCAAGCGTCTGGAAGACTTCAGGGTGGATGTAAGTGTTTGTGTGGGAGACAGAAAAATTTTATTTTTCAAAAGATGTCATGTTACAGGGAAGTTGCAGATAAAGATGTAGACTTGTGTTCATGCCTTCCTGTGCTCATTCTGTGTCATCGGTCCTAAACATTTGCGGCCCTTTGGCTAATAAACCAGACTGTGTCCTGGATTCTTCAGTAGTATTAAGTGAGTAGTGGGGCATTTTACAGAAGCCAGTGTAGGTTGGAGTAAATTATTTTAACTGCATAATCTCTCAAAATGCAAATCACTGTGTGTTTTTTAATCTCCCTTGCAGTTTGTTTTAACCCCACAGTTTAAAAAATAGCACAGGAACCCCCAACACTTTTACGTTTCTGAGCTGTAGTCACTGAATGCCCAGTGTTTTTGCCTTTTATCTCAGAGTTATTTTTTAACACAGAAGTTGTTGAGTGCCTGGTGTGTGAAGTATGCGGTTTAAACGCTGCACCTATGTGAGTCTCAAAGCTCTCTGTGTTGTTCAGCCCCCGATGGAGGACGGTGCCCGTAAACGTCACTCCTCCAGTGGGGACAGCCGCCGGCGCCACCCCTCCCAGCCTTCCGGACGGCCCCACGGCCAGATGAGCTCCGCCCCCAACCTTGGAGCCCCTCCCATCAGAGACGATGCCAAAAACACCAGCCAGCGATCAACCGTGCCCGACGCCAAGCCACCAAAGTAACCCCGCCCCTTTGCCCGGCCTCCACTCTTAGACCCGCCCTGCATCGTGGGCTCCACCCATTAGCGCAAGCATGCCGGCCTGACTGACGAATGGCTTGTGAATGGAACATCTACGCTCCTCCATTACTATACTTTTATTTTATTTTACACTTTTACATCTGAAAGCCCATTTTGTGTGACACAGATTGAGAGACTGAGGGGATAAGAAATTCATTCATTCATTATTATTATTTTTGTTAATTTATCTTTGTTTTGCCCTTCATTACCCCATGAACCTTATTCAGATGAATACAGCAGTAGCATCACCGATGGCCTGTGGCTGCACTGCCTTTTCTGACCCTGAGTGATTGGAGGAGAGATGATGGGTACTACATTTCTGAACTACGATGCTTTTTCGAGGGTTCGGAAACATCACTCTTAAACAGTTGCTGTTGACGACATTAAGGGACAAAACAGAAAAGCGGAGGCTGTCCTGCTCCCTGTGCGTCTGCATCAGCCACTCCGTGGCCTTATTTTAATGGTTTTTCTGTTTAACTCGAGCCGGGCACCTTAACACCGATTGTACAACATTTAAAACTGTAATTATGCAAATCCCCGTCGTCCACGCTTGCCTCTCCAGCCGGCTGCACCGCCACTAGCTTCAACATCCAGCGTTTAGTCTTCCAGGTGTCACATGGTCTGCTCCAGAAGTGTAACCCTTGCTGTATGTGTGGTTCTCGGTGTTGAGTCGTTCTGTCTCGAGGACTGTGAGCAGTCTTTCATTCATCGTCATTCAGACCCTTCAAGGACTGGAGTCAATTATCCCGATTACTTGAAGAGAAGAGGTGCGGGCAGCACAGCTCGGACGCTACAGGTGCTTCTGGACGCAATGTGGGACATGTGCAGGACATTTTCAGGACATGCATCAGGACAGAACTGAGCAACCGTCTGGAGCTTCCTGCAGCTCCGCTGCCACACACACACACACACACACACACACACACACACACACACATGCGTACATAGTGCTGAGCATGATGGAGGGAGCACACAAAAACCCTTTAAAAAAGAAAAGAAAAAAGTCAAAACAAAAGCGCACACAGCTACTCTCATCAGACCTGAAGAAGGTTAACCTTAACCCTGACCTCTGCTCTCGTAGATGTGTTGGGTTTTACCCTAACACTGACCCCTGCTCTTGTAGATGTGTTGGGGTTAACCCTGACCCCTGACCTCGTAGATGTGTTGGGGTTAACCCTGACCCCTGACCTCGTAGATGTGTTGGGGTTAACCCTAACACTGACCCCTGACCCCTGCTCTGGTGGGTGTGTTGGGGTTAACCCTAACACTGACCCTTGTTTTCATGGATGCATGTGTGGGGAGGTTAGGGTCTTGGGTAGACTGCCTGCACAGGTTAGGGTTAAGGTCAACAGCTGTTGAGAGACGTGGCCTCCAGCCAAACACACCCCTCACCTCTGACCCCTCACCCCGAGCAGCTGCGCCCTGCTGCTGTTCCAATGTGAGCTCGGTAGACGCCAGGGTCGTTTTCAGCAGCTGGCTGAAGAACTGTATATTCGCCTTACGTGTGCACGCACTATACTTTTTTTTTTTATTTGTCCCTGGTAAACTTTTAAAATAGTTTTTAATTTGAATTTTTGCTGTGTTGTAGCTGTGCTTTAAGTAATGTGTTTGTTTCCGTGTCACATGACAACGTAACACCTCTGTGGACTTTAGCAGTGGGAACGTGGTGCCTGCCATCGTGAGCTGCTTCTGTGGCGGCGTAAATTTAATCATCTCCCCCCTCAATTGTAAAATAGATTTTCTGATCCTGTTAAATTGGCTCATGGTTAGAGGTTCCTGTACAAAACCTGATTCAATTTTAGTTTTATACTCCTGTTTTGTTTTTTTTTAACCACAGTGATTTATAAAGCAGAAAGCAGAGTTAGCATTCAGTTAGTAAGAGTGTGTTTTGTTTTGGTTGTTTAAGAGAGGTCAAACTTAAGGCAGGCGTATCATTAATGATGTTACTAAAGAATCATTTATTCATAGACAAGCTTAAGAGAACAAATCCAGTGTTAATTTCCTGACCTGCCCCGTGGATCTTCTGAGTACAGCGTCCCCTGCTGAGTGTCTCCCGCGCCGTGCGGGGCAGACAGTGCGGGGCAGACGCCGTACCCTCTGGGCTCCGTGTGGGCAGGTGAGGGGGTGTCTGCTTGTCTCCTGTTGTCATGGCGTTGGGCACAGAGGGGTTCCGCCTTGCTGAGGCTCCGATGTTCTGGTTGTCATGGCTGCTGAGGCTGGGAACAGGAAAACCCACCTGACCGAACCCAAAAAGCCATAGACACGAAACAGCTGTGTAAGGTATTTACAATGTTAATAGTTCACTACCATTATAGTCTTCTGGGCTCATGAAAATGAAGAAAAAAAAATTAACAAAAAAAAAAGACGACAAAAAAAATACAAAATGGAAAATGTAAAATACTTGAATGACAACTTGTAACATAACATTTAAAATTCATGATATCTGCTTTGTAGGCTGATGTGATTCGCTGTTAGTGTCATTTGTAATTTCTAGTAATTATGCTTTTCCTTTAAAGAATAAAAGATATAAAATGAACAAAAAAAACCTTAAACTTCTATCCTATGTGTCTTCTTCCGTGCTAAGGGATTTTTTTTTGCACCAGCTGGTGCAGCACAGACTTGGTTGTGAATCTGGGTTTGTTTCTTGAGTCCAGATTGAACAGAATTCTGAGAGATGAAACCCCTGACCCACCGTCACATGTGGAACAAAGACTTAGTGTGGAGTCTACAGTAATGTGTAGCTCTTCATGACCAGGCTTGGATCTTAATGGAGGGTCTCAGGTTTTATTGATTTTATTTTGATTCAAGACCTGAATCTCATCCTGAATCTGCTAAGAGTTTTACCCTAATTGTAGACCATTCTAGCCCTGCTGGTATGCTGGGGAGAGTTGGGTCACTTGCGTTGAGCAGACGGGGAGGAGAGAAAAGTGAGCGTTGATTCTTAAATGATTTTGTTTGAAAGGTTTGAGTTGTATGTTGTTGGGGTTAGGGGTTAGGTTTGTGAACCCTTTATTCTATTCTGCTTAACTTTAACCTGAACTTGAATCAGATTGTCACAAGTCCTAAAAGAAGATAAAGAGCACCAAAGCAATCAAATTATATTTTTGTCATTTGTGTTATTATTGAATACCTGTGTGTGGTAAAATAATGTGAACCTTTGCTTTAGTATCTGGTGTGACCCCTTTGTGCAGCAGTAACTGCAGCTCAACCATTGCGTAACAGTTTAGCCCCGCACACCAGCTTTAGTTTAGGCCACCACCCCACAAAACCAATTCAGTGCAGTTCATTGACCTTTCTGTTGGGTCAGTACTTTGACTTGGCCATTGCACAAGCTTTAACCGTCCTCTGGTAGAAGGTCTGTGGTTGGGCTCATTCTCCTGCTGTTTGAATCAAGTTCTCTTGAGATGACCCTCCTGGACACGTGGTCTGACATTTTCCTTTTAGAATATGGCAGTATAATTTTTTCGTTTCATCAGGGACTTGTGTGTGCAATCTGAGGAACCTTTATGTGAAACTGATGCAGAAATGTAGACTGTTCTAAAGGGTTCAATCGGCACCCGACCAGCCGACCATCCAAGCCAAGCAGCAGAGTTAATTATTCGTTCTGCTCACTCGGTGCACCGCTGCATTATGTAAACATCAAAATGTAGAAATTCATCTGTTCAATTATTTATTAATTATTTACACATACTGATAATTAAAAACATTACATTTTAGTGCATAGGAATGTTTAATATTGAGAAAATACACTTCATATTAAAGTTATACAAAAACCCATTTGTGGTGTTCATTACTGTTTAGAAGCATTGCATTTAGAAATTATTTCTTTCTGTTTATTTGGGGAATTCTCAATATATTATCAAAGCTAACAGCTCACTGGAGAGTATCTCCATAATGGTTTTAATGGTTTGTTAGAATGCTATATTATACTCTGGATATGAAACCATAACAATTATGTTTAGAAAATTCTTAGTTCAGCAAAGTATTTTTCATGTTTTCAGATTTAAGAGCAGGAGTAAAAACATCTGCTTTTCAAGCGAGTGTCTTCTAGAAGTGCTGTTTCTATTGAAGTGCTATTCTTTTGAAACCCTGTCTGAACTCTACAGTGCACACATCCATGCATGTGTACAATAATAGAAATGTCTTGTGTAAAAGTCAATTTCACCAAAACAACTTGGTTGACAGTATTATGCTGTTGATTAACTAGATTGTGCTGGTAATGCGGCCCAGTGGAGTTGCGTACTGAGCCGTGGGGTCACTGAGGCCGTTTGGCTGTTTCTGGGATGCTCTCGTTCAGTGGCGTCAGACCCAGCAGGACGGTGTGTCGTTCGTAGGATTTGGTCTTCCGGAACTTGTCGTCTGTTCCGTGGAGTCTGTCCAGGACTCCGAGAACTCCATAGCACTGGTTAAACCTGGCACCACGAAACAGTCATGGATGAACAAAACACTGAGTTCTGCTCTCTGCCACATCACAGGATAAAACACAGCTGGATCAGGCTTCTAGTCTGGCATGTGACGCTTCCTTGTAAAGGATTTCTCACGTCAAAGTGAACTTGAGCTAATCTAGACCCCTGGAATTGTTGCATTTCACTTCCTGCTACTCAACAAGAGATTTAAAACTCAACAATGTATTTGTTCATCTGCTATCTCTTAAAAGGCACCTAAAGGTACAGCAACTAGATCAGGTACAGTGTGTAAAATAATGACCAGTGTTTGCAATGGTTTATGTCTCTAAAGGCCATACACAATTTAAAACCCTTGTTCACATTTACAAATCTACGAGAGTACTCTGAAGGGGGTTTCACATCTTCAGGACAGTCCTGAAGGGGTTTTAAATCTACAGGACAGTCCTGAAGGGGTTTTAAACCCACAGGACAGTCCTGAAGGGGTTTAAATCTACAGGACAGTCCTGAAGGGGTTTTAAATCGACAGGACAGTCCTGAAGGTGGGTCAATCATAAAACTGCCTAAATAAATCAATTTGGTCCCTTCATGCTTGAATACTCACTTGAGGTGGTGGAAGTCATGGAACTCGGGCGAGGGCAGCAGAGGCAGGTGGTAGCCACAGTGGGAGACGGTGGTGACCAGCAGAGCGATGGTGAACCACAGAGAGGTGGTAGCCAAGTGGGAGCCCAGCAGCATGGGGCCGATCAGAGCAGGGAACATGTTGGAGCACTGTCAAGGGGTAGTGTGTATCTTAAATTCTAATATATAAACATGACCCACACAAAACACCATTACTGTCAGAGCAGATGATTTTCCCAAGTCTAAATGAAGAAAGGCCACCCACCACGTGCTCCACTGGGTGGGCGTATAGGGACACCACTCCAACTGGAGCTGTCCATTCGTGGTGGATCTTATGGATGTGCTTGTACAACACAGGGTGGTGGACGAGCCTGCTCAAAGAGCAATGATGGTTAAGGACCTGCTGTGTTTAACAGAGCAGCTCTATGATAATAGAGCATTACTGTGTTCAACAGAGGGGCACTGTGATAATAGAGCATTACTGTGTTCAACAGCGCAGATCTGTGATAATAGAGCAGTACTGTGTTTAACAGAGCAGCTGTGTTATAATAGAGCATTACTGTGTTTAACAGAGCAGATCTGTGATAATAGAGCATTACTGTGTTCAACAGAGCAGATCTGTGATAATAGAGCATTACTGTGTTCAACAGAGCAGATCTGATAATAGAGCATTCCTGTGTTTAACAGAGCAGATCTGTGATAATAGAGCATTACTGTGTTCAACAGAGCAGATCTGATAATAGAGCATTCCTGTGTTTAACAGAGCAGATCTGTGATAATAGAGCATTACTGAGTTCAACAGAGCAGATCTGTGATAATAGAGCATTACTGAGTTCAACAGAGCGGCTCTGTGATAATAGAGCATTACTGAGTTCAACAGAGCGGCTTGGTGATAATAGAGCATTACTGTGTTCAACAGAGCAGCTGTGATAATAGAGCATTACTGTGTTCAACAGAGAGCAGCTTTGAATCACAGTAAACTCCAACTCGTATTCATATCCAACATGTGGGACACAACCAAATTAAATGCATTACCACACACAGGTGTCGGTGTGTGCGGCCGTGCTCTGCTGACCTGTGGGAGTAGTAGAAGAAGATCTCCTCCAACAGACCACACACTGCCAGCTCCAGCAGCACCCAGTGGAAGGTGGGGAGCTCTGGGCTGCATGGTTCACCCCTCCACTGCATCACCACGTAGGTGAGCACCACCAGGGGAACCGACAGGAACAGCTGGTTACGCAACACCGTCCACACCGCATGACGTAACTTCTCTGGGTCCACCTGCAGCAACCAGTACGGGTCATGTAAGCTGAGTTTACTCTCACACATGCCCCTATTATATTAGCAAGGGAAAAGAGCTTCAATCTAGGCAACATACCTTGCATATGTGACATTTTGTTATTGCAAATAATTGCAAGGTTATTCAATTTGTTGCAGCCAGATAAGTTTTCTTCTTTAAATAAATAATCCCTAATTGTAATTGTAACCTTTATGAACATCTTATCAGGTCATATTTAAAAGGCTGTTGTGAGTGAATGTTCAAGCACTCTGAACTGTGTACAATAGGACGCTGCTTATCAGTGGGACGTCTACCCCAGTGTACTGGAGTCACGGAGGAGCTTCAGGGTATTGGAGTTCATCACTCACTTATCACTCTTATCAGCTCCAATCTGACCACTGAGAGTCCATGGAAAATAAAATAAAAAACAGCTAGTGAAACCTTAAAAGCTCCCCATATGTCCAGGAGGAAAACAGATGAATGACATTTAACCCTTAACCTTGATCATACAGTACAAACAGTCTATTCCACACTAGAAATCTCATTTATAACACTTGTAATTGATATAAATGTAATTTATACAACTTAACCTCAGAAATCCAAATCTGAGCAAAAGAATAAATGTAACCAGACGTCAAGCCTGACCCTAACCCTAACCCTGACCCTAACCCTGACCCTTAACAAGTCACTTCTGCATCCTAAAGGTGAATCCAATAATACTGTAGCACTTTGCTTTTGAGCCATGTATGACTGATTCTAGTAGCTGGATACATGTGCGTGTTCTAATAGCTGGATACACGTGCACGTGTTCTAGCAGCTGGATACGTGTGCGCGTGTTCTAGCAGCTGGATACGCGTGCGCGTGTTGTAGTAGCTGGATACGCGTGCGCCTGTTCTAGTAGCTGGATACGCGTGCGCCTGTTCTAGTAGCTGGATACGCGTGCGCCTGTTCTAGTAGCTGGATACGCGTGCGCCTGTTCTAGTAGCTGGATACATGTGCGTGTTCTAATAGCTGGATACACGTGCGCGTGTTGTAGTAGCTGGATACGCGTGCGCGTGTTGTAGTAGCTGGATACACGTGCGCGTGTTCTAATAGCTGGATACGCGTGCGCGTGTTGTAGTAGCTGGATGCGCGTGTTCTAGCAGCTGGATACGCGTGCGCGTGTTGTAGTAGCTGGATACGCGTGCGCCTGTTCTAGCAGCTGGATACGCGTGCGCCTGTTCTAGCAGCTGGATACGCGTGCGCCTGTTCTAGCAGCTGGATACGCGTGCGCCTGTTCTAGCAGCTGGATACGCGTGAGCGTGTTCTAGCAGCTGGATACGCGTGCGCCTGTTCTAGCAGCTGGATACGCGTGTATATTCCCACTGGGGCTCTGCAGCTCCCCAGTCCACGGCACAGTTCAGTTAACCTGTATTACTGGCCTTTACCTCATCAGTCATTACATATGGAGGAAATGGACCAAGCTATCAGCACTCTCCCTCCAAACCCCAAAGGGTCTCGGATGTGTCTGCCACATGGTAATGACTGGCAGGTTGGAGATTCAATTCAATTCAATTCAACTTTATTGTCATTATGCTGAGATGAGTGTGTGGAGTCAGCAGGCCAGATGGATCCATACCGGGTTATTTTTGTCTGCCTGGATCCTGTAGCGTGTGATGAAACTGGGCCTCCCTGTTGTGTCCACCACCATGAGGAAGCCATTAAACAGCCAGAAGGCGAGCGTGGGTACCAACATGGTCCCTGTTCACACAGAAGCACAACTCGGGGTCACATTCATCAACAAGGTTCAACTTCAGAACATTTAACAGTAGCTCAGCGATTCTCTTTTAAGGGCTGCTCCACGTATGTTGGGCAACTCTGTGCTGTCCATGAGTCTGCTGTGTTGCATCACGTCCGAGACTAACAGAGTGACCCTGAACCTGACCTTCTGCAGAGGAATCCAGAGTGACCCTGAACCTGACCTTCTGCAGAGGAATCCAGAGTGACCCTGAACCTGACCTTCTGCAGAGGAATCCAGAGTGACCCTGAACCGGACCTTCTGCAGAGGAATCCAGAGTGACCTGACCTTCTGCAGAGGGGTCTGGGCTTGTCTGCAGCTAGAGGCTCTTCATGGCAAAGAACACAGAAAAGTAAATGGAGCAGTAGCTTTGCCCTCACCAGTGATGAACAAAGCAGCTTCATTTCCATCAAAGGCAACGTACAACCTAGTCCACTGTGTCTGCCAGAAATCCCCCGACGCTCCCCAGAACCTCTGCAGGTGCCTGGACACAGCACAGCAATAGGGTTACCATTCACATATAACTACAGAGCAAAAGCGTATAGTGGCATATAAGTACAGAACAGGCATTATTCTTTCAATATATGTAAGAATATTTCAACATATAACCTAAATATATAAACTGTGAGAATTGTATATAAACTGTTTTTTAACAGCCCCATAACATGGAATAAGACACCATGATTAATCTAAGGATGCATGGACAACCAATAAATGAACTTGCACTGTCTACACTGGAGGTCAGAGGTCACGGCGCTGCTGAAGTGGGATTATTTTTCACCCTTGTAACAGAATCAAGTGTGTCTAGTGTGTGTAAAGGTGACACTAGTGCTCTGTAGTTCACACTGTCACACAGCGGAGCCTCTCCCCATGCACAGCAATATAACAGAAAGCATTAGCTGATTAAGCAGAGATAGAGACAGAGGTGGGGGTGATCTGTGAGCCAGTGGATCTGTGTGTCTATGTAAAATCTCCATATTATCATATGATAATATGGTAATTATTTATGTAAAAAATCATGTAGGCTACTGCAACCACTTCGCATTAACGTCTGACAGCAAACGTAAGAAACAGCAGATCCTAAGATGAGGAAACTCTGTTGTTGCAATGTTGGTGTCTAAGTGCATCCCCAGAATCCAAAGCATTGTACATAAAATATTTATTACCATGTTACCGAGTTCCGGAACGCGACAAGGAAGAAGAGACCTGATCCGATGACAAACGCCGCCTTCTTCACGGAGTCCCACAGTCCCCCACTAGCGTCCTACACACACACACACACACACACACACACACATCAATTACCCTAATTATGCAGCAGTGGCCACAAACCTGGACATGGCACATCCCAGCACCATTTCAGCACATTCATAATCACGTCGTGCATGCAAACCCAATCGAGCGGTATAGTCAGCTCAGTGTTTAATGTGGACGTAATTAACACTGTGATTACTTCTACGTTTATGTTAATATGTGTAAAGAAACATCGTTAATAGTTCACAAAAACATGCATGCCTACGTAATGAACCATTTAACACACACACACACACACACACACACACTAACCGAAACTGAACAGTACACTACCAACTCACTGCCTGCATCTAAAGTGCTTCAAACGTTCAGCGCAGCCTTGACCGTGTTGTCGCGTTTTTAATATCCATAATTATAAACATATAGTGACGCAGTTCATCTAAACTTTAAGTAATGAAGCAAAACGTCGACATTCGTTTAAAAGCTTTTGTCGTCGCGTACCTGTCGTCGGATCCGACTGTCCGTCCGGTGAGTGTTGGAGGCGGACGGGTTCTTCATGTCTAACACACAGAGGTCGTTTCAAAAACACAAACCGTATCATGAGCCATGTAGTTGCTTACACAACAACAACTTATTAAACATTTTAAACCAACAATTTATTAATGCATTTACACCGATAGGTAATGAACGCCGTATCAAAACACCAGAACATGTGTCACAAACGCAGCTCCAGTGGTGCAAAGCTCTTTAGATCATTATGATTATTGACACACACATGTAGATTATTGACACACGTAGATTATAGACCCATGTAGATTATTGACACGCGTAGATTATTGATACATGGTAAACATATTTACTCACCGCAGCAGCGGCTATCGGCAGCGACACCGCCGGTGTTGTTGTACCGATTCCCTTTTAATGTAGTGGACGGTGTTATTTAGGCCAGGCGTTGTCGCTGGTTGGTGGGTCTGTGCCGGCCTGGGCGGGTGTACCGGACACCGTGACCGCGCTCCGGGCCGGTAACGTCACCTCCGTGACGCGCTCCTGATACGTTCACGCGCATTTTCTTCCGGACTATGAACGCAGGTGGTTTGCTGTCCGGTTTACCTGCTGGTAAACGGCAAAAGCAGCAATATACGCAGGACTGCATTTATTTAGCTAGCTTGCATGGTATAAATTCTTTGTAAAACTATGCTGAACTCTAACACTTATCCTAGCATTTTACCAGTGATACATGGAGAAAATACGCTGTTGAGCACCAAAATGACAAGACTATGTTTCTTAAAAGTGTGTTTGGTGAAATCCTTCAGCTGGTCAACCATAACGCGCGTTTCTAGTAGCGCCAAATTTAGGGTTATTTATTATTAACTTTAATGTTTGTTGCAGCACTCGGGCAACTAACATCATTACATTTACTTTGAATCTGGGGACTACAGAAAGAAAACGAACACGTTGTTGTCTGAGGATGAGAGCCCTGGACTAGTGCTACAGGCCCTTCCTGCCACCCAAGGCTAAACCTGGTTTATACTTTCGCGAGCGACCGTAGCGCGCGACCCTGCGCGAGCGGTGTAGGCGTTTATACTGTCGCGAACGTCGCGAGCGTCGCTGCAGTGTTCTCCGAAACGATAGGTGGCGATAGGTGGCAGTGGAGAATAAAAAACCCCTGCAAAACCGGGGAAAGAACATTTTTACCTGACCAGAGACCGTATATATACACATCAGGCATCAAACGTAAATATGGCTTTGCAGTGTTGTCCGAAACGATACGTTAACAAATACGAGCCTCTTGTAACATTTACCTGACGCATTTTGATGTTGCTTTGTGTTTCAGGTTTGAAAAGTGCTGGAATTTAGTCTAAAGTACATTAAAATGTTGAAATTACGTTAACAAATACGAGCCTCTTGTAATTCCAGGACGAAACATGAGAGAACGTGAAGACGTTAAGATTGGGCGTTTTGAAAATAAACAACCATAAACTAATGTGATAAAAAAGCGAATTATTTCGATTCATTTCGAGTATATGTATAAATATTTAACTTAATTAAGTTTAACGTGCTGGGAAATATTGAAATGGACCTTTAAAGTGACGTACAAGTGCTTTAATTCCACCTTGTATAGGTGTATGAACCCTGCAAACATGACTTTGTCCATCGCGCTGAAGCGCGGCGCGCGCGAAGTTACAAAATTCGAGAGGTGCACGACCTCGCGCCGCGACAGCGCGCGAGGCCCTCGCGCACGGGCGGAGCCACAGCGATTACGTCATTTTCGCCGCGCGTCGAGTATAGCTCGCGGCGCCTCGAGTATAAACCAGGCTTAAACCAGGCTTTAGCAATTTGGGGGCTCAAAGCGAATTTAGCTAGGGGGCCCATTAACAATAAAGCTTGGTTTATACTTGACGCGCCGCGAGCGGCGCGAGGGTCCGCGCGGCGAAAATGACGTAATCGCTGTGGCTCCGCCCGTGCGCGAGGGCCTCGCGCGCTGTCGCTGCGCGAGGTCGTGCACCTCTCGAATTTTGTAAAGCCTGGTTTATACTTTCGCGAGCGACCGTAGCGCGCGGCTCCGCCCACCTCGCGCGACCGGTGTAGGCGTTTATACTTTCGCGAACGTCGCGAGCGTCGCTGCAGTGTTCTCCGAAACGATAGGTGGCGATAGGTGGCAGTGGAGAATAAAAAACCCCTGCAAAAACGGGGAAAGAACATTTTTACCTGACCAGAGACCGTATATATACACATCAGGCATCAAACGTAAATATGGCTTTGCAGTGTTGTCCGAAACGATACGTTAACAAATACGAGCCTCTTGTAATTCCAGGGCGACACATGAGAGAACGTGAAGACGTTAAGATTGGGCGTTTTGAAAATAAACAACCATAAACTAATGTGATAAAAAAGCGAATTATTTCGATTCATTTCGAGTATATGTATAAATATTTAACTTAATTAAGTTTAACGTGCTGGGAAATATTGAAATGGACCTTTAAAGTGACGTACAAGTGCATTAATTCCACCTTGTATAGGTGTATGAACCCGGCAAACATGACTTTGTCCATCGCGCTAAAGCGCGGCGCGCGCGCGAAGTTACAAAATTCGGGAGGTGCACGACCTCGCGCCGCGACAGCGCGCGAGGCCCTCGCGCACGGGCGGAGCCACCGCGATTACGTCATTTTCGCCGCGCGGACCCTCGCGCCGCTCGCGGCGCGTCGAGTATAAACCAGGCTTAACTTCGCGCGCGCGCAGCGCTTCAGCGCGATCAACAAAGTCATGTTTGCAGGGTTCATACACCTAAACAAGGTGGAATTAAAGCACTTGTACGGCACTTTCAAGGTCCATTTAAATATTTTCCAGCACGTTAAACTTAATTAAGTTAAATATTTATACATATACTCGAAATGAATCGAAATAATTCGCTTTTTTATCACATTATTTAATGGTTGTTTATTTTCAAAACGCCCAATCTTAACGTCTTCACGTTCTCTCATGTTTCGTCCTGGAATTACAAGAGGCTCGTATTTGTTAACGTAATTTCAACATTTTAATGTACTTTAGCCTAAATTCCAGCACTTTTCAAACCTGAAACACAAAGCAACATTAAAATGCGTCAGGTAAATGTTCATTCCCTTTTTTTTGAGGGGTGTTTCTTTATACTACCACATATAGTTTCGGACAACATTGCAAAGTCATATTTACGTTTGATGCCTGATGTGTATATATACGGTCTCTGGTCAGGTAAAAATGTTCTTTCCCCGGTTTTGCAGAGGTTTTTTATTCTCCACTGCCACCTATCGCCACCTATCGTTTCGGAGAACACTGCAGCGACGTTCGCGAAAGTATAAACGCCTACACCGCTCGCGCAGGGTCGCGCGAGGTGGGTGGAGCCGCGCGCTACAGTCACTCGCGAAAGTATAAACCTTACGTTAACTTCGCGCGCGCGCCGCGCTTCAGCGCGATGGACAAAGTCATGTTTGCCGGGTTCATACACCTTTATAAGGTGGAATTAAAGCACTTGTATGTCACTTTAAAGGTCCATTTCAATATTTCCCAGCACGTTAAACTTAATTAAGTTAAATATTTATACATATACTCGAAATGAATCGAAATAATTCGCTTTTTTATCACATTATTTAATGGTTGTTTATTTTCAAAACGCCCAATCTTAACGTCTTCACGTTCTCTCATGTTTCGTCCTGGAATTACAAGAGGCTCGTATTTGTTAACGTAATTTCAACATTTTAATGTACTTTAGACTAAATTCCAGCACTTTTCAAACCTGAAACACAAAGCAACATCAAAATGCGTCAGGTAAATGTTCATTCCCCTTTTTTTGAGGGGTGTTTCTTTATACTACCACATATCGTTTCGGACAACATTGCAAAGCCATATTTATGTTTGATGCCTGGTGTATATATCTGGTCAGGTAAAAATGTTCTTTCCCCGGTTTTGCAGAGGTTTTTTATTCTCCACTGCCACCTATCGTTTCGGAGAACACTGCAGCGACGCTCGCGACGTTCGCGAAAGTATAAACGCCTACACCGCCTACAGGGTCGCGCGAGGTGGGCGGAGTCGCGCGCTACGGTCGCTGGCTTGCGTCCGTCTCTATTGTTGGCGTCAAATCCAAGTCAAAAATCGCGAGCACAGAGAATCAATTCACGCGAGCAAAACTACTCTCGCGCGAGGAGAGAGTTGCTTGCGCGAGGAAACGATTAAGCTCTTGTTCGCACAGCAGATCGTTTGATTTTTGACAGTTGTGGGCAGTGTTGCCAACTTGGCGACTTTGTCGCTTTATTTAGCGACTTTTCAGACCCTCTAGAGACTTTTTGTAGTAAAAAGCAACTAGCGACAAATCTAGCGACTTTTTGTGGTGTTATTGGAGACTCTGAACACACACACTCTTCAGTTGCTGTCGCCCCACAACACTCGGAGCAGACCCACACCGCTCCACGTCCACACTGCAAATGAACTGTGCATGCCCAAAGCTGCCGCTGACGCCCCGCCCCATATTTACAGAGCAGGATGTAAATATAAATGTTTTAGTCTTCAGTGAGACACAAAAAGAAATCACTGCATTTAACTCACACAGTCTCAGTCATTCTTTACCTCATTAATTCCTGCTAACTGCTACTCTTATACTAATATTTAACAACACAGCAAAAAAACTATTTATGTAATTTACGTAAAAAATATTTATACAAAGCATTAAAGTCATGTAGTTCTTTTGAGAAGTGACTGCCTATTTCAAAGGCAACAGATGTTCATTTGTAGTTCTAACATATTTAGGGTGTTTTTTACTAACTTTTTTCTCTCCCAACGTTATTCCTTTACATCTTCAAAAACATATATTATGCAAATTAGGTTATGATGTCATTTAGTGACTTCTAGCGACTTTTAGGACAGCCAATAGCTACTTTTCTTACTGAGGAGTTTGCAACACTGGTCGTGGGAGGGACCCAGACATGATTGGCTGTGGCTGTTTTCCAGATGTGAATTGTGATTGGCTGTCAGAAGGGTCTGTTTCGTGTTTATTTTTTTCACAATATCAACGCATTATTTATAAGTCTGATGTTTGCATTGTATACATGGTTAGTTAGCTAGCTAGCTAAGTTGGCTATTTGTTATGCAAAATAAAACTGCCTTAGCAACGCACTTGACATGTAGCTAGCATTGTATACCAATGCTAATGTCGGACTTATTTTAACATACCCAAAGTAACATTTGTGGATGTGTCTTTTGGCAATCAATATAACATTTTTTTTCCACTAATGGATAGTGGACAGTGAAGCCAAACAATACATGCTCAAAGCAAATAGATACTAGATATGTTGCAGATATATTCCCATAATTTGGTAGAAATGGGAAATGTTCTCAGAATTCTGCAGAAAGAGCAATTCACTTCCATGTCCTTTATAAACCATTGTAAAAATGTTTTTGATGGATAAACTGTAAATTATTTTAAAAGATTCTTCTTTCACTTTATGTATGATATATATTTTGTTGGCAAGGTCCAGATCTCTTTCCAGTCGAGGTTGTTAAAGATGGTGTTCCAATAGATACATATGGATTAAATACAACATCTTTCTGAAACAGTGAGCATATATGATGATTACTATTGTGTGATGTAGAGAAACATATTTTCCCTATTTCAAGATTGGTTGGGTCGAAGGGTAATAATGTTGGATCATGTCCTGCTGTACTTTTAAATAGCATACTCACTCCAGCAGGTATAGCATTTATAATTAATTCAGCAAAAGGATTTGCAACATTGAATTTAATTAATAAATCTTAGTTACTAAATATTTACTAAATTCTTGATTTGTCAGTAGAGTGCCATTTGAGTTTAATAACTGTTGTACCAAGATTATATTGTGAAACCATGGATGGTAAAATAAAGATTAGTTTCTATATACAATGTCTTTGTTGTTCCAATTTTCTATATACAATGTCTTTGTTGTTCTTTGTTGCTCTAGGTAAATAAATATCAAAACTATTTTGGATTTTTTAATTTTCAGGTTGGTCCATTTTTTCATTATATCATTCAGGCCATACCATATATGACCTATATTGCTATAACTCAAACCATGTAAGTGATCAACTCCTAATTTGAAATGCTGTCATGGATTGAGATTCCTGTGATGTGCTCCAAGTTTGGTTCAAATTTACCTTTCAGGGACGCTACTGTACACAAAAACCTCTAAAATCATCTAAACTAATGCTGCAATCCTGTCATGCAGAATACAGGAAAGTAATGAGTCTTGTATGATTCAGACCAATGAGCTAGTGATGGGCAAATGAAGCCTCTTGAAGCAATGAAGCTTTCCAACCCTTTGCTTTGCAAAAAGGTTCATTACTCGAGGCTTCATTCATCACTCACTAGTGACATCTGCTGGTGAAACTGTAACAGCCTCGTCATTCAGTTGGATCATACTTTCAAAAATGTGTAAATGCAATATTGTCACAAAGTTTCCATCAAACTCATGTTTAGTAACAGGAGAATCATTTAAATCATACTTAATTGTCATGTTTTAATTATTAAAATGATTTGTAGCCAATCTAATCCTTGACCATTATTGGTTGTGTTGGGTTTTCTTGTATGTCATGAACGTATTTGACAATGAAGATATGTTGTACTTTACTATGTTGGGAATTGAGTGATTGTTGAGTGACTGAATATTTGGAGTTAGAAACTGATTTTTTTTTAAAACAGAATGTGTTTAAAATAATTGCTTCTTGGGGCTTCTAGATCTGGTTTGGCTGTCATGACCTGGTGGTTAGAGAAGGGAAGTGGTTAGGGAACTGAGCTTGTAATCGGAGGGTCGTGGGTTCGATCCCCAGGCCTGAGGCCATGACTGAGGTGCCCCTTAACCCTCAATTGTTCACTTATATAAAAATGAGATAAAATGTAAGTCGCTCTGGATAAGGGCGTCTGCCAAATGTAAAATGTTTTTAACATTACAAATAAGGTTTGCCTCTTCCAATGGTTTTTAGTCTGTTTTTGATGTGTGAATCTGATGTACATCCTGATCAAACAAAAAGAATTTAGAACGTTCCAGATTTTAAATTTAACCACCTACTACAACACGAAGCAACAGGGTTCATAGCGCTTTTATTTAGAAAAACGATACGCAAAATGAAGCAATGACGTGGCCGATGTAATGCGAGGCCTCGTTTGTTGCTGATCACGTGATTTTGCTCAATATGACACAAGCCCTGAAGCGGGGCTTCATCGGACACGCCCCTTTTTACTCGGTACACGCTTCGAAGCCTAGCTTCAGATGTCCCATCACTACAATGAGCCAAATAACTTTGTAATTACAAAAAGTATACTGCCTGGCCAGGAATAAACATTTTATTTCACTAAAATGTCTTTTCATCACTGTAATATCTGTATGGTAGAACTTTGCCTCCATCTACTGGCCAAATACTGGAACCTACTGAAAAGTATTGCTTACATGAAACACCTCGCAAACACACACATACGCACAAAGCTAATCTCAGCTAATCTTTAGTTCTGTGATCTGAATCATTTTTTGCCAATACATTTAAATAATTGTTTTTATTAGTCTCACATGCATAAAAAGCCAAATGGTTTATTATTTTACATAAAAATCTTTAAAAAAAAAAATAAAGTTATTCAACTGTCCACATATGTGGACACCATGCAAGAACGGAATGAAATTTTCTATAAAAAATTGCCAAACTATATAACAAATTGTGAGAATATATAATCTTTTCATGAAAACAAGTACGTTTTGTTCTGTTAAAAGAATCTTAAAACAAACAACTCTTAATATTTGAACAGTTAATTGCAATTTAATGCTGTTCAGGCTACAATTTAGCTTGGATTGGATAAATAAAGATAGGCAGTTATGTCAAAACATTCAGGTTATTCCACACTTATTTCCTTGTATGAAATCCCTCAAAACAGTTTCATCTATTAGTGTGTCTGGAAACAGACTGGAGAATAACTCAATGGGTACCTCACCCTGCGCTTTCACCTCAAAATTCCCCATGAACATAGGTGGGACCCCTTGGTAATCAATATCCTTGCATCTCCAGATTCTATTCCTGCCTCTCGTAAGAAAATGAAGGGAGTATTGAACCCAAATGCCGTTAGGAACCAAATGGGATAACTGCTTATAATTAGGACTGTGTGTATGAAATAAGCACACGCGAACAAAAACGAAAGTGACTCTGCATACACACAGACAAACGAAACCCAAAACTGACGCGGAATAAACTCAACGCGCGAAAACGAAACTAAACTGTAAACACACGGGAGAGAAAATTACAAAGACAACGGAAAGAACGCGGAATAACTTCGACGCGTGAAAATAGAACTCAGGACGCCAGGGGAATACTGGCAGCAGGCGAACGCCGCAACAAAACAAAACCCTTCCCAAAATAAAAGAATAACCGACAGGAAGGATAACAGCGGGAGGTAAACTTGAGAGAGGCCAGGGAGCGGCGCAGGAGGTAAGTACTCGAATAAGTAAAAGGTAAGAGAGAGAGATTAAGGTGGCGAGACACCTTACAACGAAATGCAACTCCAGAGAAAGAAGAGAAGGGCTGATAGCGTACCGGCATGACCAAAACGAATTAGCAATGATCCGTCTCCAAAAGCTTCCTTAAGAAGCCATGGCAACAGGTGAGACGGATCATTGCTGATTGCGTGGATGTAGTCTAGGGCTGACTCGGGTGCCCCTAGTGGAGGTAGATGGTGTGGCATCCGAGCCAGCCCTGACACCTCTGACCAATTCTGTTTTCTTTGATAATTCTTTACACCTCCCTCGTTTCCTTTGTTCCCTTCCTCGTTTTGTTCTTTTTCACTTTTTTTCACTTCGTCTCACAACTGGCTCATATTCTCCTTCGCTGATGTCACTGTCACTGTAGGTGGACTCTGACACACTGCCTACTGGAATATCCTCAATAACTGTATAGTGTGATGTTGATGATCTACACTGCCCTGGTTGAAAAACAACACATATACATGTGTACTACAATGTACTGTCGTTGAAATGTTGTTGAACCTTAATGAACCTTAACCTTTGAAGGTTTGAACCTTTGAACCTTAATGATGAGCAAGAGCTGTCAAAAGCAGTTGGGTATGATATCAGAGTAGAGTACGTTTATTAAAGACAAAAACATAAAATAGAAAGATAGATAGATCCAGAGATCTCCCTTACACACACTCAAGAGCGTCTGCAAGAGAGAGTTGCCCCCCTCTCACAGACCATAGTTCTTATACTATTTTGCTACATGATTACATCATACTTCCATGACATGAGTTAAGCATGTTAACTCTCATTGGTGGCCCACATGAGGTGAGGTAATGGGGTGAGGTATCACCCCATCACTCCTTCCCTGCCAGGGTCATTTGGCCAAGGCCTCCTTTTTCCTCTGGTCCGCCAGATGCACCATTTTGACTCAGCTCATCCTTATCTACAGACCAGAGACCTTCAGGGCTGCCTGCCTTCATCTCACAAGGAGTGCCTTCACACAATTTACTACTTTATTACTAGAGAGAGTGCCTACAAGCATGTAAGGCATACAATGATCAACGTGTACTAGGCCTAACGTCAGTGTTAATTTTGACAGCAATTTTTGATTTAGTTTTAGTCTTTTGACTAAAATGTCATTTAGTTGTAGTCATAATTTAGTCATTGGATTTGTTTTTAGTCTTAGTCTAGTAATTGTCATTAGAATTTAGTCGACTAATTATTAAAAGAATTTAGTTGACCAAAATACAAATGGTGTAATAGTAATTATATACCCTTCACAAAATGAAACATTAATTAACCAGTTACAGAATATTATTGTTTGTATGTGCAATATATACAAAACTAATTTCCAAACAACTTTATTGACCTGAACTTAGTTATTGAGCATAACAATAACAAAACATTGATGACCAGTAGGCCCGCTCTACCTGAAAACATATGGAGTTTGTTATGAACAATGCATATTACATTCTATATAAAACTGGGTGCCATAAAAACAACAATGCCATAGCCAGCAGATGTCGTTTCATTTGTCGTATTTTTCCTGACATCATCGTCCCACATGGTTTACACACCGTCAAAAAAGAAATGTGTCCATATATCTTTCTCCCTGCTGACATTGTCGAGTTAACTTTGAGTTAACTTTGAGTTGAATTTCATGAATGGCCACAGTTCACAGGCTAGCATGGTCTTCCCGGGTTCTGTGCGATGTGAAGACGTTAGTACTGATTGGATGGTTACCCAGTTTGTCCCGCCTCTCCGTGTACGCTAAATTAGTTATGGTTGGATGTCTTCTTAACTTATCCCTACCTATAAGTCGTTTTTGTCATGAAAAAAAAGGTTCGTTGACAAAATTATGACAAATTATTCGTCAACGAAATTAACACTGCCTAACGTATGTTCAATATATACCTTAATAACGTGATTTCCATTCTACTCACTACTAAGTGTGATCAATGTGTATATTGGTGATTACAGAAAGACAAAATGTGAATTTTTCACCTACAGTACACACACGTTTTTTTCTTAGATTTTGCTTCTCTTTAGGCAATAAAAACAGCAAATTTTATATTTGTTTCCATTTAAAGCAACAACACGTTTTGTACAGATTTACTATTATTTATATGAACGGCTTAAAAATCTATAACATGGTATATCGTTCAATGTATTGCCATTGTTGCATAATGTCCACATATGTGGACACTTGGTTTATGAGGTAAAAGTCATTAGATGTTAATGAGAAATTTAACAATATCTTGCAGCAAAACGTTTTTTTTTGTGTATGTTAAAATAAGTCAGACATTGGCATTGTATACGTCACAAGTCACGGGGCAGTCATGGCCTGGCGGTTAGGGAACTAGTCTTGTGACCGGAGGATCGTGGGTTCGATTCCCAAACAGGCCATGACTGAGGTGCCCTTGAGCAAGGCACCTAACCCCAACTGCTCCCCGGGTGCCGGGCTAGGGCTGCCCACCGCTCTGGGTACGTGTGATCCACAGCCACGTAGTAATCACTAGTGTGTGTGTGTGTGTGTGTGTGTGTGTGTGTGTGTGTGTGTGTGTGTTCTGACTGCACAGATGGGTTAAAAGCGGAGGACAAATTTCGATTGGGGCGTAAAAATCACAATTGACAAAATACGGCACATTTCATTTCAGGTGTCAAACTCAATGCCCGCTGGCCAAATGTGGCCCACTGCGTCATTTTATGTGGCCCGCGAGAGCTTAAAAAGCCAAATTGTCCAAAAAAAGTTAAAGTGAGCAAAAACTACATTTCTCACAATTATGTTACCCACAAAGTGACGGCATCTCGACACTGCAGTGTTTCCATATCGATGCAATTTTCCCAATAAGTGTAATTGAGAAATACAAATAAGGATCCCAAAATGTCCAGGAAGAGAAACATCCATGAAAGATAGGAAAGCAGTGTTTGCGCTTCAAGGGCTTCAAGGAGACAATGGGTATGAAGCGGTGGCGGTTGTTAAAGAGTACAATATACGTTGGCATTTTGCGACCAAACATGGAGCTAAGTATGCCAAAATTAGGCATCAAGAAAAACGACAAATTGTCAAAGAATTAAAAAGCAAACTGCGATCGCAATTGAATGTGTTCACAACTACAATGTGGCAGTAAAAGCTAGCTTTGTTGTGCATGAAGCAATCGCCCACGCTTCAGTCTTTTTCAGAGGGAGTGTTTTTGAAGCACAATTGCTATTTTCACAGTTATTTGATATTTCAAGTTTTGACCAAAGTAAATGTAATATCTTTGATTATTTTTTTCTTTATTCACTTGGATAGTTTGATCATTGATTGATGGAGTAATGTGGGTTTCATAACCTAACAAATTAAAAAGGATTTGTTATAATAACAGAGCAACAAGCAAACATATTTTTTTACATTTACACAAATATATCTGTAATATTTGTAACTTGAATAAGTAATAAATTCAGAGGATTTAACATTAAGGAGTAGTTACATTTATAAGTTACATATGGACCCCTGTGGGCAACGATTATGCTGATGTAGCCCGCGGTGAAAATGAGTTTGACACCCCTGGTATATGTAGTTAGCATACATAGCTAGCATTGTGACACTGCCACATAAGGGAACCTGTTGGATAACTAGTGATTATTGACACTTACACAGATTCCTGGTAGTGTTATTTAGGTTACCTCGCAGAGTAAAGTATCTCGGACTGTTCATTGAGATGCGTTGAGAGGGAGTGTGGTTTTTTGGTTGTGTCTGGTTTTCCCTATGTATGTATATGTGCATGTATATGAGGATATGTGTATATATCCATATATATTTAGAAACACTTGTTCTTGTTAATTCCCAGAGAGGGAGACTTTTATTTTGAAAGTAAACCCTGATTGGAGAACAGGAAAAGCAAGTGGAGCAGCCATTTTGTAGAACCGTAAAAAAAACTTTGGGGGGAAAGGAGCCCTTGGAGAGCATTGCTGAGGAGACCCCATCAAACATTTACCTTTTTTTTTGGCACCCTCATTCTTGTCCTTGGAATTACGTTTTTAAAGTGTGGATTGCCCTTTTGAAGAGGATACCCATTGATATATATCAAGGAACTCGGTGAGCTCATTCCATTTTTTTCTCTTTTGGGTTTTCTTTATAAGCAGGAACTGTTGGTGCGGTTTGGGACAATTTTTTTTTTTTTTTTTTAGTTTATTGAGCCAATCAATCTACTTCAAAACCTTCAGGCCTTATACTGGTTGTAGTTTATTGATGTTCTGAGCTTGGGGTACTCTTATTGTTGCTGTTGCTTTGTTTGGGGGGGGGGGGGATGCTGAGTAAAAAGTAACCTGGACAATCTCTGTGGTAGTCTGATTTTGCATGGTTTGTATTCACCTCAAACCTTATTAGTAACAGCTGATACATGGTCAGATTGTTACTTATAAATAACTAGCTAGCTAGATTAGCTAGCTGGTTATTTGTTTTACCATAGTTCATAGTATTTGGAGGTTCCAGCTACCTAAATGCATTGATATTGTGAAAAAATATACATGAAACAGACCCTACTGACAGCCAATCACAATTCACATCCGGAAAACAGCCGCAGCCAATCGTGTCTGGGTCCCTCTGTCAAAAAAATGTGATTGTGATTATGTGAATGTGATTATTGTGCAATTTAAAACCTTTTTTTGGTAAAGATTTATACAATAATGCCAAAAGTGTTTAGAAACAGTTCTAGGTGCCAGGTGTTACTGATTGATGTTTATATTTTATACTTCAATTATATTAGTCACACCACTGGACATTTTGCACGTGTACCTTACAATAAAAACAAAACAATCTTACATCTAAAAATGAAAGTTGCATAAAGCATTACATTTTGCCTACGTTTGTGTGGATAAAATTAATATTTTAATCAATATTTTTATTTGATTTCAGTAAAATAACGCGTCATGTCACCCACTCATGTCACATGTATATACACATACACTAGATTTGGGGGGGAATACACAAAAGTTTGGGTCACCTAGACAATTTTGTGTTTTCCCTGAAATTTCATACTTTTATTTATCAAATGAGTTGCAAAATCAATAGAAATATAGTCCAGACATTGACATGGTAGAAATAATGTTTTTTTTTTTTTTTTTTAATAATTTTCTACTTTAAACTTTGCTTTTGACAAAGAATGCTCCTTTAGCAGCAATTACAGCATTGCAGACCTTTGGCATTCTAGCTGTTAATTTGCTGAGGTAATCTGGAGAAATTTCACCCCATGCTTCCAGAAGCCGCTCCCACAAGTTTGATTGGGTTAATGGGCACTTTTTTCGTACCATACGGTCAAGCTGCTCCCACAACAGCTCAATGGGGTTGAGATATCGTGACTGCGCTGGCCACTCCATTACCGATAAAACACCAGCTGACATAATTTGTGCATAATTTGGAGGTGTGCTTTGGATCATTGTCCTGTTGCAGGATGAAATTGGCTCCAATCAAGCGCTGTCCACAGGGTATGGCATGGTGTTGCAAAATGGAGTGATAGCCTTCCTTATTCAAAATCCCTTTTACCTTGTTCAAATCTCCCACTTTACCAGCACCAAAGCAACCCCAGACCATCACATTACCTCCACCATGTTTGACAGATGATGTCAGGCACTCTTCCAGCATCTTTTCAGTTGTTCTGCATCTCACAAATGTTCGTCTGTGTGATCCAAACACCTCAAACTTTGATTCGTCTGTCCATAACACTTTTTTCCAATCTTCCTCTGTCCAATGTCTGTGTTCTTTTTCCTATATTAATCTTTTTCTTTTATTAGCCAGTCTCAGATATGGCTTTTTCTTTGCCACTCTGCCCTGAAGGCCAGCATCCCGGAGTCGCCTCTTTACTGTAGATGTTGACACTGGTGTTTTGCGGGTACTATTTAATGAAGCTGCCAGTTGAGGACCTGTGAGGCGTCGATTTCTCAAACTGGAGACTCTAATGTACTTGTCTTCTTGCTCAGTTGTGCAGCGGGGCCTTCCACTTCTCCTTCTACTCTGGTTAGAGCCTGTCTGTGCTCTCCTCTGAAGGGAGTAGTACACACCATTGTAGGAAATCTTCAGTTTCTTGGCAATGTCTCGCATGGAAAAGCCTTCATTTCTCAGAACAAGAATAGACTGTCGAGTTTCAATTGAAAGTTGTCTTTTTCTGGCCATTTTGTGAGTTTAATCGAACCAACAATAGTAATGCTCCAGATTCTCAACTAGCTTAAAGGAAGGTCAGTTTTATAGCTTCTCTAATCAGCAAAACTGTTTTCAGCTGTGCTAACCTACTTGCACAAGGGTTTTCTATATCCAATAGCCTCCTTACACAGTTAGCAAACACAATGTACCATTAGAACACTGGAATGATGGTTGTTGGAAATGGGTCTCCATACATCTATGTAGATATTGCATTAAAAACCAGACGGTTACAGCTAGAATAGTCATTTACCACATTAATAATGTATAGAGCGTATTTTTGATGCATTTAATGTTAGCTAAAAAAAAAAAACTGCTTTTCTTTCAAAAATAAGAACATTTCTAAGTGACCCCAAACTTTTGAACGGTAGTGTATGTGTAATATATATATATATTAGTGGTGGGCCGTTAACGGTGTTAACGGCGGTCGTTAATTTGATACTCTTATCGGGAGATATAAAAATTATCGCCGTTAATCTATTCTTAAAGTTGGGTTGGGAACTGGGTCAAAATGGGTAAGCAAACTATGATGACTTTCAACTTGATAGTTTAGCTCAGCTGTATTCCTAACCAAATTGCACAGTAGGGGTGAGAACGAGTTTTTAAACCTGTGAATTACAAATCGTACGTGTTTTTACATGGATGCAGCCACAAAGTCGGCAGTAGTGATGGGATTTTCGGCTCTATTTTGAGATGCGGCTCTAATGGCTCTTCTTACTGTGGAGAGCCGGCTCTTTCGGCTCCCAAACGGCTCCCCATATATATTTTTTACATTATTAATTAATTAATAGCTTAATACTAATTTTATAACATTTTGTTTCATTATTGACATTGTTAAGCACTTGTGATGAGTAAAAATGCTGCATAACAATGCTTTATAAATAAAACTTTTATTATACCCAATTATTAAATGATCACAAAATAGTACCAAAATAGAACGCAATACAGCTTGGTCAATTGCCTGCCGTTTCCACAAAAAAAGTGGAGATAACTTTTTTTCAGTGTTTTCCTACATTATTAACTGAAATCTGCGTGTGATTGGTCAGATGTGTTGAGCACACGCTTGACATGCGGGCAGTGGAGACATTCTTTGCAGTGTTGTCCGAAACGATATGTGGTAGTATAAAGAAACACCCCTCAAACACAGGGGAAGGAACATTTACCTGACGAATGTTGCATTGTGTTCCAGGTTTGAAAAGTGCTAAAGTAGGCTAAAGTACTTGAAAATGCTTGAAAATGTAACTGTATTTTGTTTCACAAAAATAGCTGTCTGACTGAATCGATGTGATATAAAAAGCCCAATTGTTTCTAATCATTTTGAGTATATGTATAAATATTTAACTTAAGTTTGCTGGGAAATATTGAAAATGGACCTTGAAAGTGACGTTCAAGTGCTTGAATTCCACCTTGTAAAGGTGTATGAACCCGGCATAAATAACTTTGTTCATTGCGCTGAAGAGGTGCACGACCTTGCTTCGCACTGGGGTCCTCATTTTCGGCGCACGGACCCTCGCGCTGGTCGCGACGCGCCAGGTATAAACTGGCACAAACTGAGGAAATAAACTCTCCGCTCTCTACCACTGGCAGAAGCAGAGCAATAGGCGCAAGGAGAGGGAGAGACAGCGAGGCACCGAAGGACAAATAAAAAACTGTGGCACTTGCAGAGCACAAGCGCAATACCTACTGAAGGAAAAAGCGGCTCCCAAATAGGATCCTAAAACGGCTCCCATTGCAGAGCCGGTTCCAATCGTTCACTTCAAAGAGCCGGCTCTTAGAACCGGATCGTTCGCGAACGACACATCACTAGTCGGCAGGTTTGCTTCGTGGAAAATTCATTTTAGGAACGTAACATTGGACATTAGGAACATTAGGACATTAGGAACATTTTAGGAACGTTTAGGAACGAGCGGAGCTCGGAGCGGTCGTTTTCTGCATGGTCCTAGCGCTAGATTCGTCGCTATTTAAATATTTATTTTTAAGCGTTAAAACTGCAGAGGACCAAAACTGACTTTTGAAAATTACGTCCGTGAGGTTAAATGTACTAAATGTTGGCTTACAGCCCCTGGTCTAATGCACCCTCTGTATTAAGAAACCCTATCTCAAAAACTGACTTTGTCATTACTTGGGTAGCACGCATATGAGCCATTTTAATATAGATTAATTTCAAGATTTCAGTGAGATTAATCTAGATTAAAAAAATTAATCTATGCCCACCCCTAATATATATATATATATATATATATATATATATATATATATATATATATATATATATATATATATATATATATATTATATATAATGTACACACACACATGCATTTTCTTTATCTTTTAATGTGTAACCAAAAATATTAAATGTGGCACCAATTATCTGTTATTGGTCTGTTTGACCATTCAGGAGAGCTTTAAGTATGAGTGCCATGCTATTAACCAATCGGAAATGAGGATGGGCGGACCTGAGGACAAACAGGCACTGTGTGTGCGCATGCTTGTGCAGAGAGGAAGAGAGACGTTCGCGCTCAGCTTGCGTGTCTTTCTGGAGGATTTTTCTTTGCACTTCGCTACTGTCAAGCTAAGTTTGGAGACTCCGTGTACTTTGTATATTGGCCCAAACGGCACCATTTCAGTTGGTCTGTTTGTTACAGGTAGTTGGTCTGTTTGTTACAGGTTTAGGTAACAACCCGGTTAGTGCTGCAGCTTTTACTCCGTCAGTGAACCTAGGCCAGAGACCGTGAATATATATTGGATATAGAGACCGGTACATCACTGTTGACTCCTATTGTGAACTTTTGAAGCCACCAAGATGGCCGCACGGACACCGCCATCTTGGATGCGCTTGCACAGTAAATGAAAATTGGAGCCAGAGCGTGCGCATTAGAACCGGTAGGCAGGACAGCATCTCCGCCAGAGACCGTATCTCCGCCCCGACATTCGTTAGGATACGCCCACCAGTATAGACACTTTTGACGTTTTACAAAATAAACAAAGGTAAAAGGTTTTAATACTGCTGTCGAGAGTTTTGCTGTCGAGTTTTGATAGAGTTTTGCTGTTGAGCATGTTCACGTTTGAGTGTCTGGTATTAGATGTCAACCAACGCAGCTATTAACTGTCAATCACCTTATTGCCACACCCCTTTAAATAACGCTTAATAACTTCTATAAAATCTGCTTATCGTAGAGAAAAACACTGGGAGAGATACTAACGCAATGGGGTCTTATAGAATTGACAATATAATTGCTCAAAAAACTTATTTTACGTGTAATAAAAATTCAAAGTTTCTCGTCCGGCCCGTTCACATACATGGGAATGGGCGGGGTTAAAAGTTGTACTGCAGCCAGCCACTAGAGGGCAGCTGACTCATGGAGGCTTCACTTTTCACTCGTGTCGTCCAGTCCACTTATATATACGGTCTCTGACCTATACCCGCTACAGAGGTGGAGCAGGACGCTGAACTGTGAGCGGTGCATCATCACAGCCCGTGTGATAAACTCCACCAAACCTTGTGCACAAGTTGGACACAAGTGCATCCAGAACTTCATATGCTACGTGACGTGAGCTGTTGACCGACTGGATGAGCCTGGACTGCTGCTTCTGCCAAACCCAAGTGAGATTGGTGAACCTGTGAGCAGTGATGTCAGTAACCACTTTTTTCAGTAAAGAGTAATATAACGAGTTACTATTTCCAGTCCAGTAATCATATTAAAGTTACTGTACATTACTATTTTTATTTTCCTTAGTAAAAAAATATATTTTTTCTTTCTTCTTGACTCAGTTCTACTTTTGCGTCTGACCGTAGCGCTCGACTCCGCACGCTGCGTGCGACCCTGTGAGAGCGCGAGTGCGTTCACATCATTTTGTGCAGTGTTGTCCGTAACGAAATGTGGTAGTATAAAGAAACACCCCTCAAAAACAGGGGAAGGAACATTTACCTGACCAATTTTAATGTTGCTTTGTGTTCCAGGTTTGAAAAGTGCTGGAATTTTGGCTAACATAGTTTACTTATCTGGGTGTCCTCCTCAATCCCACCCTTACATTCACTGCCCACATAAACTGTTGTAAAAACTTCATTCTTCCACCTGCGCAATATAGCAAAGATCCGGCGATGCCTCTCTCAGTCTGCTGCTGAGCGCCTCATTCATGCTTTCATTTCAAGCAGGCTAGACTATTGCAATTCACTATTGGCTGGTATTAGTTCTTCCTCTGTTCATCGGCTTCAAATGGTCCAAAATTCTGCTGCTCGTCTCCTCACTTTCACCCGTATGATCACATTACATCTGTTCTCCAGGATCTTCACTGGCTCCCTGTTACATACCGCATTCCAGAGCCGGAGTGGTTAATCGGGAGATTCGGGAGGATTCCCGATGGGCCGGCTCATGTCAATCTCTAGTTTGGGCCGATTGGGATGGGAAAATAATTTTGTGCCGGATTTGGGCATGAAACTCCCGGGCTGAAAAAGGAGCCCACTCCGGCCCTGCCACATTCAATTCAAGATTCGCTTATTGACCTATAAGCCTCTAAACAACATGGCTCCTCCTTATCTGTCTGACCTCATACTTCCCTACAGACCTTCTAGATCTCTTAGATCTTCTACTGCAGGACTTCTAAAGGTACCATCATCTAAACTCTGTAGCTTTGTTGATCTGGCTTTTTCTAGACTCGCTCCTTGACTGTGGAACCCCCTTCCAACTGTGATCAAACAGTCTCCCTCTCTTTCCACATTTAAATCTAAACTCAAGACTCACCTCTTCTCTCTCGCCTATGATCTCCCTGCTGCATAGTTTTCTTTGTACTGTTTTGTATGTTTTGTATTATGTTTCTGTTTCCCAGTGGCGGCTGGTGCAAAAAAAATTGAGGGGGGCGCAAAAAAATGAAAAACAAATAAAGCAGTCTTAGTGCTCTTTATTTATTTGAACATGAATTTTGCCCTCCTTTCCTTCTGGCTTGCAAATTTCTCTATTACATTTGTATTAAAGTCAGTCATCAAAACGGAATTTTCTCTCATTTTGTAAAAGATGCTGCTCCAACCTGTAGCTATTCAACGTGAACCAAGTTAACGAACCGCAGATGACTGACTGACACTACTAACAAGAGTGGGAGTCCTGAAACCGACCAATTAAACTGCAGCCTCACATCACGTGCTTGGCAAAAGTTTAAGCATCTACATTCACTCCCATAAGCCTTTTTCACGCAAGGAGGAGGGGTCAAGTTCCGGGCGAGGTGATGTGTAAACCTATTTCCGGTTAGCAGCACCGCTACGAGAATGGATGCGTTTTATTACTCTGCATCTTTGGCTGACCTTCCGCGCTTTAGGCAGGACGATGTTGCCAGAACCGTCGAGGAGCTATCGAGGACCAAACGAGCGAAATTCGATAAAGGATACAAGTTTTTTTTCGAGCAGTTTATTTTTGATTATGAAGGTAAATGGATCCAGTTCTGTAGTTTAGTTTAGCCAAGTTAACTAGCTAGCATGCCTAGCTAGCATCTTAACTCCGTGCTCACTCAACATTCTATCATTTATGCCTTCATCAAACTGTTTATCTTATTTTTAAATAAAGCATGTGTTTTATTGTACTATTATAAGTGCCTGCATTATTGTGTCTTATGATTTTGTGTGTTCAGTGTCCAATGTTGTAGATAAGGAGATCCGTGTAAGGGCTCGGTGCTACCGGTCCTTAAAAAAAAGCGAGGCACCACACAAGCTAGAGGTCAAAGCTCACAGTTTTTTATTTGTTTCAAGCATTTTCAAGCACTTTAATCTAAATTCCAGCACTTTTCAAACCTGAAACAAAGCAACATTAAAATTGGTCAGGTAAATGTAAATCTTCCCCTGTTGTTGAGGGGTGTTTCTTTATACTACCACATATCGTTTCGGACAAGCGGTTCGAGCAGGGTCGCGCGAGGTGTGCGGACGCTACGGTCACTCGCGAAAGTATAAACCTAGCTTAACACAACGAATCTTACCAAACACCTGAAGGCACGCATATTTGTACAAAACATTCCAAGAGGTTGGTGATTATTCCCATTTCTAGTATTATAGCATACAAAATTGTGTCCGATTATGGTATCCTAGCATAGTGTGTGTGTGTGCTCTAGACCCAAAGCCCAGACAGACTTGTACTTAGGATGTGCACGGAAAGCCTCTAGGCGGGATTTCACTCTGCTGTACACAGACTGCCTCGCTGGCCGAGTCCAGCTGAAACGACGCGGTATAGCACCTTTCTTCAGCCACGTTTTGCCCTTTGCCGTAACGTAGATGTCTTGCGACTCAAAATGTGCGCTACACACGTGCGTGCTGTTCCTAATAACCTGGAAATTCGGCCCCTCACTCCTTCTAATGGCCATCAACCACTTCTTTCTGAGTTCCTCGTCAGCTGGGAACGAGTGGAAACTCAAATAAGGCTGTTTTTGTTTGGAATTAGAGCACAGCGGTACGCTGCAAAAACACTTGCTAGTCACTTGCGCCATGGCAGAAGTACGAACGCTCCAAACGGAAATGATTTTACACAGAACTGTCTAGACCGGAAACGTCGACCCCAGAAGCGAGAGAAAGGCCTATTAGACCGGCGCCCCAACCAGGAAGTGTGCACAATGTAAGCAATTAAATACAATTATGTGTTTACTCTTTTAATAAATTCAAACATGGCTATATTAGACACACAGTGTGACTAAATAATTTCCTCACTATCGCAATTTATAATGAACTCATTTTAATATCGGAACAATATTAAGGGGGCGGCGCCCCAGCGCCCCGTATTGACTAGCCACCACTGCTGTTTCCTTTGGGTTTCAGAAAAGCGCTATATAAAAATAAAGTAGTATTATTATTACTTAAGAATGCTTGAAATTGTAATGGTATTTCGTTTCACAACAAATAGCTGTCTGACTGAATAATTCACTTGTATTACGTTTACAAATACATTTACAAATAATAGCGACACAAACGTAATATCAGGAGATACATTGTTACTGTTAAAAATGCACTTCCAATAAAGTAACTTGTAATTTAACGTAGTTACTTTTAAAATCAAGTAATGTTTAATTTACGAAGTAAATGTAATTCGTTACTGTACTTAAGTAACATTTCCATGTATCTGTACTTTACTCAAGTACTTTTATTTGGTAAGACTTTATACTTTTACTTCACTACATTTCAAAGCGAAACTTTTTACTTTTCACTTCGTTACATTTACAGAAACATCTCGTTCCTTTTCTATTTTTAAATCAACGCTTAATAAAAGACTATAACCAATCAGCGCTCAGTAAGAGATTAAGATTTGTACGCTAATTGGCTGAGGATCTGACACGGCTGCAACGGATGGCTTTCCCCAACACCCCTGGACTTATTTAGCCGAATTGTTTTAATTCCTCGAAAAGAAAAATGATTCGTATTCCTTCAAGTGTCTCCTCTGCATTCCGAAGAACACATCACGGTCATCATTTATGAATGGTAAGTTACCGAGGTAAGTTCGCCATTAGATGAGTACTACCAACAGGGTGGTTTATATACCCTGGTTAATTATATCACATTGAAATACACAACTTTTAACAGATGCTTTTATTCAAAGCAATGTGCTAGTACCCAAATTGCAATCTGTGGAGATGCTAAGCATTCTCCACAGATTGAGGGAGAGGCGAAGGCAAGAAAATATGAGCGAAGCGAAGCAAAATTATTAAAATTATTATTATTATATTAATTATTTACGCAATACACTCGAGGTTCGTGCTATAACGTGTAATATTGGCGCTGCGGTCGTAGGCCGAGTGCCGTAGATCAGCACAGTGCCAATATTACCCGTTATAGCACGAACCTCGAGTGTATTGTGATTATACCACAGTTCAATTATCGCTGTTTATTGAAAGATTTTGAGTTAAAGAGGACGAGAAAATACGACCTGTTTGGTTAAAAACACTCCGCCAGTTAAAATAGTTCCATTCAATGGCTTGCTGCTAAACTTATACAACACTGGAACAGCCTTACCCAATAAATATTATAGAGGTAAATATACACAAAAACAACTGTTGATTAAGTTGTATTTATTAAAAATAAAGTACAACAATTATTGTCCATCCACTGCTGATTGGAGGTTCGTTCAGGTATCTGTTCAGTCCAGCTCTTAAACCAACGAAGCTGCCGATGCTATATAAGTCTCCCTTCACGTTTCTGACGGATCCATAAAAACGTCGTAAAAGCTGATTCATTTCATTTTTGTTGATAATACTAAAATCGACTGCAATGTCGTTGCTCTTTAACCAGGATGTAAATACATTAAGAGCCCAGGACGTTTGTTTTACGGTATTAACTTGGTTTCTCTGCATTTCCAGCCCATCCAAATCATTAGAGGGTTTTCCATCCACCGAGTCTTTGCGCATTTTGAAAATGCGCATGAAAAAAACTGAATGGAAAAAAACCAAAATGCGAAAAAAGCCCCAAATATCGCAAAAAGATTTTTACGCTAGGAGGAGGTGGAAAAGTTGGACTATCGCATCGCCAAAATTCGGAAAATCTGGATGGAAAAGGGTTTTTCGCATAAACGATGACGTATCATGCCTCAAGTCATGTGGTTCTGTACACGATCGCGATGTAAAAATGGCAAATGCATACAAAAACAGTTCTGGAGAGAGCAAAAATTGAATTTAACTTCTCCATGTATAGAAAAGAAAAAGAAAAAAATGTTTCAAAACCTCAACGTGCAAAAATGCGTAACTGCCAGATGGACGTAAAACCACTATTGTTTGGCGTCCTCTCACGTGATCTAAAGTTTATTCGCATAACTGTAATGAATGGAAACAAGGCTTAATTCGCATTTTTTTCTGCCGAAACTTGGAAATTGCGCATTATTTTTTCGAAAGGTTTGGATGGAAACCCGGCTATTGTTTGTAAGCGTGACAAACCTTGGCTCATTGGAGGAATCAGGCTGGTCATTTATAGCTTCATCCTCCAGTTTCAGATCGAAACAAATGCTTTCGAAGCCAATAGCTTTAACAAACTCCCTGTAATTCATTTTGATAATGTTGCTGCTTGTTTGTAGTTGCGCTGTTTGGCCTGTAAACGCTGCTGCGTTGCTAGGTTACCTGTATGTGGCGGAGTAATACATGGAGAGCTTCGGTTACAGTGCTATAACGTGTAATATTGGCACTCCTAGATCACCTCTCAGCCAATCACATTGTAGGGTCGGAACTAACTGTGGTATAATAATTATTATTAATTATTTGGCCAAGTTTAATATTATGAGTTCAGTTGGTTGGGCTGCACACAGTTCTAGTTCTATGTGCTAAGCTTCCCTGTCCCGCCATGTGGTGGACAACGTATAACCTCTTCATATACTGTATCGCCTCTTCAAAACTTAGGTAATGCTTCATCAATAAAATAAAATAAAATAATGAAACTTGAATGAATGCTTTTTTGTTGGTCTTACTTAAATATAATATAGTTTTGAGTATTTTGTGTTTGCTAGGCAAATGTAAGGCACTGTTTCGTTGTTCACTTGTTGATCGAGTAGGCCTAGGGGTTTTGATATGACGCTAAGAAAAAAAAAGTTTTTACTTTTACTTTTAATACTTAAGTATTTTTGAAGGCAAATACTTTTGTACTTTTACTCAAGTAAAAAATTGAGGTGAATACTTTTATTTTTACTTGAGTAATATTCAATGCAAGGTAACTGTACTTTTACTCAAGTACATAATTGCTGTACTTCGTCCACCACTGTTAGGAATACAGCTGAGCTAAACTATCAAGGTGAAAGTTATCATAGTTTGCTTACCCATTTTGACCCAGTTCCCAACCCAACTTTAAGAATAGATTAACGGCGATAATTTTTATATCGCCCGATAAGAATATCAAATTAATGAATGCCGTTAATGCCGTTAACGGCTCACCACTAGTTTTTTTATTTTTGTTTTTATGTTTATTGATGTTCCATTTTAATTTCTAAAATGCGTCCGTTCAAAGAAATGTTTTTCCTCAATGCGTGACATCAGAGAGTCTCCAGTCATTGGTCAGCGCCACTCAAAAAAAAAGTGCCGGCTGCAGCGGAGCCAAAGGAGCTTCGCAAAAGTCTACAGCAGGGGTCGGCAACCTATGGCACGCGTGCCACTGCTGGCACGCCGAGGCATACTCACTGGTACGCGCCACGTTGGACCAGCATCAGCAAAAAATAATAATAAAAAATCTCAGATTATTTATTATGGATTATACTTTCACGAGTGACTAGGGCTGAACGATTTTGGAAAATAATCTAATTGCAAATTTTTTATCTATAAATTGCGATTGCGATTTAAAATCGCGATTTTTTTCCCATTGTTCCACTTCAGGAAATTTCGGCATTTTTTATACAGGGTTGCGGGGGGGGGGGGTGTAAACAGAGGCGGTCTTTGCGTAGAGGCGTTGCTAGGCAATTGCCTTGGGCCCCTCCCACTGTAGGGCCCCCTTGTTCACACTACACGACTTTTCGGTCATCAGGTTTTTGTGCCGTTAGCACTACACGACTGGTTGTGCTGTAATCGCAAGTCTTTCAGTTGTTGTGGCTTTCACACTACATGACTGATCGGTGACGTGGGCTCACGAATTAAACGACTGGGGAATCGCCGACTCATCTGGCTGCCGTCCAAAAACACGAAAATGAAACACTCGCGAGAACCAGCAACACCACGAAGAAAATAAAAACAACGTAGGCCTACATGTACTCCACATTTTCGTTATTATTATTTTTTTTACCGTTTAACCACCCCATAGTCCCAAATTGCCAGAATTATTTCATCTCTCCGTTGCAGTGAACATAGATATAGTCAATCACACTATTTCTCCAGTGAATGAATGAATGTTCGATTTATATAGCGCCTTTCCAGATTCCCAAGGCGCTTTACAATTTAACACAGGTACAAGTCACAGACAATCAATCACACACACACCGGCGAGAAGCGGCAGCCAATTGCGCACAGCGTACTCTCTACCGGAAGCCACAGCCCCCTGGGGGACTGAATGGGGTGCAGGAAGGGGAGAGAGGACAGACCCTAGTGGCAAAGCACCATCCACCACTGGGCATACAAGCACACACACACACGTGCACGCACACAGACACAGACACTACTTTTTATTGAACATAGAGACACAGACACACACTCAGGGAGAATTTTTTTTTTTGTTGACTGCCAATTTACCTAACCTCCATGTTTTTGGACTGTGGGAGGAAACCGGAGATCCCGGAGGAAACCCACGCAAACACAGGGAGAACATGGAAACTCCACTCAGATAGGGACTTGAACCCAAGACCCCAGTGCTGAGAGGCAAACGTGCTAACCACCAAGCCACCGTGTTGCCCGGTGCTGTCACAATAACTTAAACACAGTCTTGTAGTAAAGTTGTATGAAGCTAGACGCTGCTGTTGACTCACAGTCGCCGACTGGGCTACATATTAAACATGCTAGATATGAAACATGCTAGATATTAAACATGCTAGATATCTGCCGGTCGTCTGCGATGAGTTGGCGGCCACTCGGCGACGGCTCGGCGAGCGTCTTTCAGCAGTTCACACTACACGACTGAGCGAGCGCCGAATGATCCCCGATTTGCGTCTGACCACAGTTTCTGTCGGCGATCTACAAAAACAGTCGGCGACTGAAAAACCAGCCTAAAATCTTGTAGTGTGAACCTGAACTTATTTCTCGCATATTAATGTTGATGGGCCCCCTAGCTAAATTCGCCTTGAGCCTCCAAATTGCTAAGTCCGCCACTGGGTGTAAAATGGACTAAATTTAAGTATTATTATTATATCGTGATCGATCGATCGCCTGTGGTTGGCACCAGAGCGAACTACTAATTTTTTAGTCTAAGACGCTCAATGCGTGAGAGTTGGCAGCCCTGCAGGTATAGCAACTTGGCTAAAATATGTGCGTGAGGGCATTTGGTAGCGCATATCCAGTGTGTTTAACAAAGCCATGAAGCCGGGCTTGTTCACTATATTAACGGGCATCATGTCTTTCACTATGAACTCCGTTACTGCCAGAGTTATTTCAGCGTGCCGCTTCGAATTACATCCATAAGGAGTTACACTTTCAAACGGTTCGGTCAGTGAACCCTGTCTGCTGGACCGCGGTCAAGCTATCCGCGCTTTCGCAATTCATCCGTGCTTTAAATCTTATTGCGCCTATACGCGTGATTTTACGGTATTTCTCTGCTCACCGCATACTAAAGCTGTATAAGCGCAGAGAAACACTTTGCCGTATTTGAAGATGCAGCACTGGTCGTTGGCATTTTAGCCTTACAAATATCATACGAGGCTTTGTGGTGTTTTTTTTATGCTGAAGGTTTGTAGTGTTACCTCGCGTCGTAGCAACAGTAGCAAAGCATGTTTTGCAGGGTACCTGACATTGAGCAGCATCTTTTTAAAAGCCAAAGTAATTTCACACAACTGATGTGCTGCCCCTCTTTGGTATTAGACTTTCAGTTGTGTCAGCTTCTGTCGAGCCTGAAGCCATTGTGCAACAAGTTAAAGTGCGCTGTGTTAACTTCACTTCTCCACCTCCCTGCCTCCTGCTCGGGTTTGCTCCGTTCGTCCTCGGCTCGGCTCGCTCCCAAGTCACGTGACCAGTTTAAATCGCAGCCTGTGCGATTAGACAATCGCGTTTTAAAAAATCGCGAAATTATCGCAAATGCAATTAATCGTTCAGCCCTACGAGTGACCGTAGCGCGCAACTCCGCACACCTCACGCGAACCTGCACGAGCGGCAGAAGCGTTTAAACTAGCCGCGTCACATTCTGTGCAGTGTTGTCCGAAACGATATGATGTGGAAGTATAAAGAAACACCCCTCAAAAACAGGGGAAGGAACATTTACCTGACGAAAATTAATGTTGCTTTGTGTTCCATGTTTGAAAAGTGCTGGAATTTAGGCTGAAGTGAGTGCAGCCCTGTTCTTAGTCAGAATGTAGACAACATGACTGTCAGTACGCAACATGCAACAACCCCCCCCCCCCCCCCCCTCCAATTTTATTTGTTGATAGTGGCACACTAATTGACTAGAAATGTTGAAGTTGGCAATCCATGTCTCAAAGGTTGCCAACCCCTGGTCTACAAAGACCAAAAGCATCCTTGAAATTGTCTGAATAAAAATGGTTATTTGTACACTATGCAAATCTTTAATGGTGTATAATAGCAGCACCAGGGCGATGCATGAACACTTTAAACGGAAGCACAATCAGCATGGCTGATTTGGAAGATGGGCCACCAGAAAATGCAATGATTTGGTAGCAGTTGCACAGTCGACTTAAGCACTCTTTTTTTTTGTTGTTTGTTTACTATGCTGAAGAGGCTGTTTAAAAGTAGTATGCACTTTGTTTAATATAAAAAACTTGAATTTGTTAAAGGAAATTTAATTGAAGTTACATCACTGAATAAGCCCTCTTTTTTATGTTTACTATGCTGGCAAGTAAAGTTTTGCACTAAAATTTTGCACTATAAATTTTTTGTTCTGTATTATGTTGTCGGAATATATGTAATTTACAAGACAACCAGTTTCTTTGTTTTTTGTTCTGCAGAAAATTAATCGTTTAGACTAGTCGTTAGTGGCAGCCCTACTCTCAGAATATATGCAATGTCTTAGTGATGATAGATCATTTTACAAGTTTTTCCCACCAAAGTCCAAACAGCTGTAACAGTAGCCAGGGCCTTATGGGAGAAATACTTTCACTACCTGAATTCACTCAGATCAAGGGAGAGACTTGATCTGCAAATTGATCCATGAGATGTTGACAATGCTGGGGGTAAAGACATCCAAAACCTCCCCCTATCATCCTCAAGGGTTAGGGTTAGTGTTAGGGTTAACCCCCAGCCAGAACGATTTAATCAACCTTACTGGACATGCTGGGGACACTTGGCACACAGCAGAAGTCAAAATGGAACCATTACATTACTCACCTGGTACATGCTTATAATTGCACTCCCAATAAGGCCACCGGTTTCTACTATCTTTTATTTGACCCATTAATTTATTTTTTGCCCATTAATGTGTGTTTTGGTATCTCTGCTGACGTAGCCTCAACTGCATCACGTCTGAAATATGTGTTTTGAGAATGAAAAAGAACCTGGAACAGGCCAACCAGTTAGCCGGCAAAGATGAACCTAAATAACAATCACCACTATGACCAAAATGCTACAATTGTCTGAGTCCAGTGGAAAAAGTTCTTATCAGGAATTGTGGTCTTAACGGAAAGCAAAAACTCGCTGATCGGTGGGGTCCAAATCCCTATGATGGGTTTAGAGACCCTAGAAAAGAACCTGTAATAGCCAAGCAGTGTATTGCTAAACGGACCAACAGAGATATTGTGTTGGAAAATGGTATTGCAACATTTATCATGCATGGTGCTGTAATTCTAAAACCTTTTTAAATTTTACGTGTACTGTGGTTTTGCATTGTCCAGCTCTTGTTACCTAACTTGTAATATAATTTATTTACCGTAGAAAGTGTTTATTTCTGAGAAATTTTGTATTGTGAGCCCAGCATCATAGATGTGAATCTGAGGTAAATTAAACTAGATATTTTTTTTCGGCGTGAGAAATCGGAAGTGTGGTGTGAGCGCGTGTGAAGACGGTCAAATGCGTGTGTCTCATGCTCAATGCGTGAGAGTTGGCAACCCTGAGTTAATTTTGAGTTGCTTAATTGCCAGAAGTGTATTTCCTTTTTTGTTTTTTTTTATTTGAGCAAGGCTATATTGTACGGATGATGATTGTGATAAGCGATTGTGAACTTAGTTGTTTTTCACTGAAACATGCTGTCATGGTCCGTATTGTTCTGTATAAACTAGAGATGGGACCGATCCAATACAATATCAGTATCAAGGCCGATATTGATGTAATTTAATGTATGGGATATCGGGCGAATGCAGCTGATCCTATTATCGATCCATTTTCCAGTCCGCAGCTTCAGCTGGACAATAAATGCGCCGCAACTTTAACATGAAACGCTCCAGTGATCCGGATTCCACAGTTAACCTTCAATCCCCAGCAGCTTCAGTCTGCAGCTGGCTGGAAAATGACCGTGATGATGAACTAAAACAGTGATACTCTTCTAAATTTAGTACTCATCTTCAATCTTGAATAAAGACAGAGGCACATGCCAGGGATCCAGACTGCGACTAAAATGGTCGCAATCACGACCATAAATATAAATTTGAGAGTAATATAATTATTTCACTCGCCAGTGGCGACAGGTGATACAACAGCATTGTTTTTTTTATGGCAGAGGATTTTTTGTAATTGGGGAAAAAAATATCCACATTTTCTTTTGAGTTTGTATGTTAAAAGTTAATCGATAAGCTGTAGCTCCACTCACATGTTCGTCTCTGTCCAACAAATGCGGGAATCCGATCAAGTGACTCGCGAAGCAGCGAAGCTGAAACTTTAGCACTTAAGCGTTAGCTTGTTAAAAATAGCGAAGACAAAAATATCGGATTATTTCACAGTCTACATCTCTGTAAGACCATAAGAGGACACGCTCCTTTATAACTGTACGTAGTTTTAATTTCATTTTAATGTGATCAAAAGTGACTCATATGCATACTAGGAAACTTGGTAACGCTAGTTTCACGTTCGCGTTTCATATTTGGAATTCTTTCTTCAATACCTTTAAGTTTAAAGTGCCAAAATATGCTAATTCTTAAAATATGCTAAGTCCACAAAACAAGGTTGTTGATTAAGATGCACTTAATGTACTACAACTTGTTTTATGCTCTTATGATGGACATTTTAAAAGCAATTGAAATATTTGACAAAATGTGCACTTAATATGTATACAACTTGTTTTTATCTTATGAAGGATCGTTAAAAAACTATTGAAATTATTGCAGAAAAACAAAGCGCGCAGTGCTCTGGGGCGTTTATGGCCGCCACTTTCGTCCATGTTAAGGTAATTTGACAACTGTTGTTTATGGCTAAAAACCTACAGAGTCCCTACTTAAAATAATTAGTCCAGAAACACTTTTTGTAGCGCTTCTGAATTTGCAGCGCGTTTCCTAAATGTATCGCATGCGTTGTCATTTTGATGAATTTGCTTTGTGTATTTTACATTTACATTTATGGCATTTGGCAGACGCCCTTATCCAGAGCGACTTACATTTTAATCTCATTTTTTATACAAGTGAGCAGTTGAGGGTTAAGGGCCTTGCTCAGGGGCACCTCAGTCATGGCCTCAGGTCTGGGAATCGAACCCACGACCCTCCGGTCACAAGACCAGTTCCCTAACCACTAGGCCATGACTGCCTATTTTCACTGCGTTTTGCCTTTGCAGTGTGATGGGCTTTCAGGGCCACTGTAGTAATTCAGTGTGCAGCCTGATGGTCTGCTACATCATCAGATTTCTTCCATTGGCGGTGCTGCTGCTTAAGGGAAATGGAAATTTTAATCTTTATCGAATTCTATTGCCCAAGCTTATCATCGTGATCGAGGAAAAAAGACCCGCAAAACATATTGAAATTGTTTAACATCCAGCACTAATATATATATTGGAGGGGTCTGAAATGTTATTAGGTACACCTGTCCAACTGCTCATTAATGCAAATGTCGAATTAGCCAATCACATGGCAGTAACTTAATGCAATTATGCATGTAGACATGGTCAAGACGATCTGTTGCAGGTCAAACCGAGCATCAGAATAGGGAAGAAAAGTGATTTAAGTAACTTTGAACATGGCATGGTTTTTGGTTCCAGACGGGCTGGTGTGAGTATTTTAGAAACTGCTGATCTACTGGCATTTTCACACACAACCATCTCTAGGGTTTACACAGAGTGGTCCGAAAAAGAGAAAATATCCAGTGAGTGGCGGTTCTGTGGGTGCAAATGTTTTGTTGATGCCAGAGGAGAATGGCCAGACTGGTTCGAGCTGATAGAAAGGCAATAGTAACTCAAGTAATTAGTTATTACAACTGAGGCATGCAGAAGAGCATCTATGAAAACACAACATGTCAATCCTTGAGGTGGATGGGCTACAGCAGCAGAAGACACACCGGGTGCCACTCCTGTCAGCTAAGAACAGGAACCTGAGGCTACAATTCACACAGGAGATTGGAAAAATGTTGCCTTGTCTGATGAGTCTCGATTTCTCTTGCTACTTTCGGATGGTTGGGTTAGAATTTGGCATCAGGAACATGAAAGCATGGATCCATCCTGCCTTGTATCAACGGTTCAGGCTGCTGGTGGTGGTGCAATGGTGTGGGGGATATTTTCCTGGCACGCTTTGTGCCCATTAGTACCAATTGAGCATCGTGTGAACACCACAGCCTGCCTGAGTATTGTTGCTGACCATGTCCATCCCTTTATGACCACAGTGTACCCATCTTCTGATGGCTACTTCCAGCAGGATAATGCACCATGACATAAAGCTCAATTCATGTCAGACTGGTTTCTTGGTTTCTAACAAGGTGTATCTAATAAAGTAGCCGGTGAGTGTGTAGATATATATCTAAAATGATTATAATTGCTATAAATGGTGCGTGTGTCTGTGCAGAGGAAGAGAGACTCGGCTCTCAGCGCTCAGCTCACATGTCTCCAGATGATTTTTTCTTTGCACTTCGCTACTGTCAAGCTAAGTTTGGAGACTATGTGTACTTTGTATATTGGCCCAAACGGCACCATTTCAGACGAGACTGCTACAGGTTCCGGGCAAGGAGACAGGTCTGTTCACTTTCTCAGGTTTTAAAGGTGCCCTGTGGCATGTGACAGTATTACCCCCTGTGGCGTGTGACGGTATTGCCCCCTGTGGCGTGTGACAGTACTACCCCCTGTGGCGTGTGACAGTATTACCCCCTGTGGCGTGTGACAGTATTGCCCCCTGTGGCGTGTGACAGTATTATCCCCTGTGGCGTGTGACAGTATTACCCCCTGTGGCGTGTGACAGTATTGCCCCCTGTGGCGTGTGACAGTATTGCCCCCTGTGGCGTGTGACAGTATTGCCCCCTGTGGCGTGTGACGGTATTGCCCCCTGTGGCGTGTGACGGTATTGCCCCCTGTGGCGTGTGACAGTACTACCCCCTGTGGCGTGTGACAGTATTGCCCCCTGTGGCGTGTGACGGTATTGCCCCCTGTGGCGTGTGACGGTATTGCCCCCTGTGGCGTGTGACGGTATTACCCCCTGTGGCGTGTGACAGTATTACCCCCTGTGGCGTGTGACGGTATTGCCCCCTGTGGCGTGTGACGGTATTACCCCCTGTGGCGTGTGACGGTATTGCCCCCTGTGGCGTGTGACGGTATTGCCCCCTGTGGCGTGTGACGGTATTGCCCCCTGTGGCGTGTGACGGTATTACCCCCTGTGGCGTGTGACGGTATTGCCCCCTGTGGCGTGTGACGGTATTGCCCCCTGTGGCGTGTGACGGTATTGCCCCCTGTGGCGTGTGACGGTATTGCCCCCTGTGGCGTGTGACGGTATTGCCCCCTGTGGCGTGTGACGGTATTGCCCCCTGTGCTAAATGCCTTTCAGAGGGGGTACTGCTTGCAGGGATGCATAAGTAGCACTCTTGGAAAGTTTCTCTCATGAATCTTCCACCATTTCAGTGTCTGCATCTGGTGCCAGCCGGTCATTCCCAAGCTCCCTTACCATGGTCTCTTTTTCACCAAGTCCAGTGGGGGACGGACGGACGGACCCATCCTCTTGGAGAGATACATAAAGAAGTGATGAGAGTGATACATAATTCTCATCTTTGTGTGTATTTATACATGTGTTCTCTATGTAATTCTTATTCTTAAGAGGCCAAGACTTCTTGATGGCCAGTAGGGCAAGGCAAGTTTATTTATATAGCACCTATCATACACACTGGCAATTCAAAGTGCTTTACACAAGAAAAGAAGCTTATTACGTCCAGAGGTTACGCCTAGGTTTTGAGCTAATCTTTAGAGTATTTGAGTCTAAGTAGGCAGCTTGTCTGTGCCTTTCATTGCTATTACCAAATATAATAATTTCTGTTTTATCTTTGTTCAACTGTAGAAAGTTTTGACCCATCCAGTTAGTGATGTGCTCAAGGCACTTCAAGAGAGAGTTACAGGGACTTTAGTGCTAGGTAGATCTGAGTGCCATCTGCGTAGCTATGGTACGACTAGTATACTAGACAGAGTCTAGACAGAGAGTGAAGTGGAAGCATGTATAAATTAAAGGAGAGTGGCCCAAGTCATCACTGGCACTTTTTACAGAAATCTTATTTACAATTTCAGCAAAATAATTCTTGCCTTGTAGATAAGAACTCAACCATTTTAGGACTGTTCCTGAGGGACCAATCCAATTGTTGACGAGGGGGTGTCGAGTGTAAATTGTTGACGGGGGGGGGGGGGGGGGGGGGGGGGGGAGAAATGGAGACAAATTAAGTATTATATCGCGATCGATTCTTAGTATTGACTTATAACTCCAGCAGTAGCCCAACTTAAAAGTAGCCCAAAAAACAAATTCAGGTACGAAGCCAGAAGGCGGGCCAAATTATTTATCAACCAGCATCAGACAAGGTGGGCCGTATGTTGTGCACCCCTGGTATACAGTATCAAAGGCTGCCCTAAGATCAAGCAGTACTAGATAAATTATCATAAATGTCATAAATTACCTTAATTAGAGTAGTTTCAGTATTGTGAGCAGGTCGAAAGCCTGACTGAAATTTGTCTAGACAGCCACTTGCAGATAGAAAAACAGAGCCAATTTCATCCATAACACTTTTTTGAGTTGAAATTGTTCAACAAATAACAGATCCAGATGATTCATATGGTGCCGTGCTCATTTTGCTTGTGAAAAGTGTAGCTGTTCTGTCATTGATAAACCTCTTCCTATAATTGACATGCCGGGTCATCCGTTCTGCTGAGGCCCATGTGTCAAAGAACACACAGTAATGATCTGATCAAGCTACATCTTTAACAGAGGCTGATATGTTGATCTTTTGAAGTAAGAGTGTGACCATGATAGTGTGTACTCCCACCCACATGCTGAGAGAGCCCAAATGAGTCTAGCATAGCACGCCTCTTCCCCTGTACGTCACCGCGATGCCCCCGCGACCGTCGCAGAACTGCAGCAGGATCCCGTATGCGCGAGCACTTCAGGCAAGCCGCACAGAGGGTGTGGAGAGAGACTCCTCCTCTGATAGCCGGAACATTCTCCACCACGGAGATGACTCCTAAACCCCCCGAGGGTGAGTTTGAGGGGGAGGAGTCTGAAGAGGAGGAAAGCTCCCCTCCGGTGCTGTACTCGACCCCCACTGAGTACTACACCGAGGGTGAGGAGGAGGCCGGCCCTCCTCCAACAATGGATTTGGCTCCCATCGAGTACAACAGTGAGGAGGGCGAAGACGTGTATAACGTCTTGTGCTCGTCTTGGTCAGAGTCATACACCTATAAGTGTGTATGTTCGATGTGCGCTGATTGCGCTTTTCACAAAATTAAACGTTACGTGTGTATCTTCACTTTGAAGCCGCCTCGTTTGTCGACGTGCAATCAGCGTCACGCAACTTATGTGAACCAGCTACATATATTATAAATTGCACACCAGTTTGTTAATAACAAATAAGAGGTATTTAGACAAAGTAGACAGGGCTGTTTGTCAATGGTTGTATTGTACTGAAAAGTCCCAAATATCTTACCTTTAATTGAATAACATAATATTTAAACAAATAAATAATAACAGTGGTTGAATACTAGGGAGCCAGTACCATCTCCTTTAATGTGATAAAAAGCTAATTATTTCAAATCATTGTGACCATATGTGTATTTGTATAAATATGAAACTTAATTAAGCCGAAGGTGCTGGAAAATATTGAAAATGGACCTTGAATGTGACGCACAAGTGCTTGAATTCTACCTTGTAAAGGTGTATGAACCCTGCAAACATAACTTGGCGCAAAACACAGCGCTGAAGAGCAGAATGCACGTAAATTGAGACATGCATGAGCTCGACACGTGACAGCGGAACCACCGTGATTGCGTCATTTTTGCCGCGTGGACCCTCGCACCAGTTGCGACTCGTCAAGCATAAGCGAGCTTTATGGGTGGTGCAGCAGATTGCTCGTTACCACCAACCACGACAACTTTTGCTCGACAGCATTTGCAGTAAGTGACTGTTTGGTCTACGTCCGAACTTTAAAACCCTTCCTGACAACATACACGGCTCCTTTCTTTGGCAAAAGTTCCTTTGGGGCATCATCTTTTACTTCAGTATTTGGTAGAATATTTCTGGTTCAGAACGTCCTTCACATGTGTGCTTAGCGGCACAGCAATAAAAAGTGTCCCTTGAGAAACAAGTAACGAACGTGCTGTGCTCCGGACACGTTTAGGCCATTTAAACCAGTTTGGCCAGTATATGAAAATTCTTATCATAACAAAAATAAACACCGGTTTTCAGTGCGAACCGGTATACCGCCTAACACTACTTTCATGGACAAAGCAGTGTGTGGAGTACTAGGACACAGGTGAGTGTAATTAGTGTTCTGGTAATGTGGATCGGTAATGTAGCTATTACACCACTAGGAGGAGCTGGTTTTGAGATACGGATGTGACAAAATGTCAGCAAATATGTGCAGTTTGTGTTACTTAAAATATATTTTGTGAAAGTAGTATTTACATTTTAAGTATTTATAACTACTGCAGTAATGTGACTCAGTTGTGACGAGTCACATCTTACATTGTGAAGATCATGTGATTCAGTTCAACACTGACGTCAGTTCCTCAGTGTTCATGCTTAATGTTCAGTGCTTACATTATTAATTGTCTAGCATTAATAATGTTAGCACATGCTGAATGCCAACCCAGGGCAACTAACTAAGGAAAGTTTCTCATCAGATGCCAATTTTACAAGTGGCAACTTGTAACTCAAAACTTCACAAATATCAACTTTAAAAACAGAAATGGTAAAATATGCAGTCTGGTCTCACCCATGAAGTGGTTCATGTTGACCTTTTTGCACTGGAACAGTTAGTGGCATACCCAAATCTCTGACGGGGCTCACAGAAGCATTATTTGGAAGCATTATTTGACCCTGACCCTGACCCTAACAAAGGCACATGATACTGCCTCCATGAGTCACAATGGCACCTGAACATTGCTGTTGGTCTGACTCAAAAATGACTGCATAATACTGAAATGATTTAAATAATAATTACAATCTGCAACACCCTCTGGGTTCATCTCAATTCAGGGGCTGCAGCCCACGAAGTGCGCATTTGTAGGCCGGTTACGTCACTGCGCCGCACCGAAGGCTGTCCCAATACGTGGACTCCTCCTTATGCGGCCGACGAATGTAGCCTTCAAAACCCCGAAAACGAAGGATGCATCTGAGTATCCTTCACGTTCCACCATATCCCAGGATTCATTGCTCTATGAACAATAAACAGGCGACATGGCGGAGTCTAGTGTACGGGCTGAAGAATTCGTTTTTAAATGTAGGTATTTTTAAAATATGGAAATTTATACTGCAATGAGATGCTAAATAACATGCCAATTCTTAATGATATTGCAGGTAAACCTGTGCTTTGAGTATTTACTAAAGTGTAACGTTTTTAAAAATACATTGAATTTTGTTATGAAGTTATACTTCCCACCAAACAATAAAATAAAATTCTTCAATAAAAATGAACAGTAACAGAAAAAATGCGGTTTCTGGTTCCATTTTGTAGGACAGCTTGCTAACACGTATGCAACCTAAGTAACACGTATGTAACGGGACAGAGCGTGGTCGCGCAAACATACGTCTTGCGAAGACTAGACTGTCTCATTTAACAGCCGTGAGATGCAGCCTACCCGGCCTTCGAAGCATGTGGCCTCCGTGGGCTGCGGTCTATGCGGTCTACGTAAGCTGCAGCCCCTGAATTGAGATGCACCCGATGTTATCTGAACCCTGATTGATCTGTTATCTGAGCCCTGATTGGTCTGTTATCTGAGCCCCGATTGGTGCCCTGACATTCTTCCCTTTTTGTACTTGCCAAACGAATGATTCCTAGCACACTGATGATAAATCAATTAGTGTCGCCTGATGAAATACATTCTAGGGTTAGGGTAGGGTTAACCTACCCTAGAAGTAGCCATCAAGATGTATGAAATGTAGATGATAAAAGTATATCTTGTTACGCTTTGTTTTCTGCGTTAATCTGAAATTGTAGATTTTCATATCAGTGGTGTGTTTTTGTGTTTGTGGTGTACATGTATGCGAACCTGACCACGTGCAAATGGAAACCTCCAGTTTGTCTTTGATGACAGGAAATATAAGACAACTTCCTGTAATTGCAACATAATTCACAGACCTCTATCTTTCCAAATGTTCGCAATGACTTTTATTTGGATATTGATTTGTATTGGTGCATCTACAGTCTTAAATTGTAAGTAACCCTTTTTTCTTTTTATTTACTCTCCTGTGTTTGACAATGAGAAATGAGTCACATATTTATTTCAGTTGATCTTTTTCTTTCTCTGTTAAGACAAGTTTGTGGAAATTGCACCAGGAGATGATGTTTCTTTAAACTGTTCATCCAGCGTGGAGACTGTTCAATGGGAAGCACCAAGTACCAGAACAACTGTGAATTTCAGGAATACACAGTATCTACTTATAAAAAACGTTCAACAACAGGATGAGGGACTATACTCCTGTAATGGAAAAACCTTCACTTTGAAATTTAAACATGGTAAATATATCTCACACACCAGGTTATGTCAGTCCCAAGTTACGATGCTTCGTGGTTACAAAACATCTCCCATTTACTGTATAAAGCCATGTTTAGACTTAAGTGACTTTGCATCGTAAACGTTGTACGTTTGTGTTTGTGTTTGGTGTGTGCGGTGGAAGAATACACGGTTATGCGGCGTATTCTATGTGTGTTTTTTGAGCATTACTGTGTTAGGATAGGGTAAGTTCTTACAGTATTATTTATGTACGGATCGTCGTAAGTCGAGGACCCCCTGTGTGTGTGTGTGTGTGTGTGTGTGTGTGTATGTATGTATATATATATATATATATATATATATATATATATATATATATATATATATATATATATAATATATATATATATATATATATTAGGGGTGGGACGCGATTAAAAAAATTAATCGAATTAATCGGAAGCTTTGTAATTAATTAATCGAAATTAATCACATTTTAATCGCATTTCAGTATTTAACATGAGAAATATTAATTTAAGTTTGAATGATGAATGAATCAATGAACATAATCATAAACTTCAACATCTTGTTTATTTTTCCACCAGTCTACTACGAAGACCAATATATGTGTAGTGTGCAGAAAACAGTTCAGAACATTGGAAATTCTGACCAAAAATGTTGTTTAATTTAGGGAGTTTTGCTCAGGATATTGGAAGAATTTAAGTAAATCAGAAGATGTTTTTTAATACCATTTTAGATGGTAGACTTTCTTTAATTTCCCAGGCCTCTGCCATAGGCATCTTCATAGTGCCTAGAAGTGGTCTTCTGCATGCTCAAAGCAAATGACTGGATCTTCATCATCTATAGATTAATCATCTATAATATGAGCTGTCACACCAAGATCATTCTTGTTGCTAACAGAGGTCCAGTGATCCCCAGTCAGAGCCACATTTGTGGCACTCTTCACAATAACCTGTTTTAATTCTTTCCTCATCATACAGCTGCTGGATTTTCTTCGACATTGTCTTTCTGGGGTGAGTTTCCCAAAACGTTCTTACGTACGAGGTTAAGAAGTACTTGGCGCTAAGAACGTTTTGGGAAACTCACCCCTGGACGGTAGTTCGTAACTTGCATCAGTTGACGCAATTCGCAGCGCTTCTTGTAAGCATTTATCTTCGACCACAGAGAGCGGACAACACAAATAATGTGACGCATCATGTATAAACGCGTGCGGAGTCGCGCGCTACGGCCATTCGCGAAAGTTTAATCCAGTCTTAATGGTCCAATGAAGGTCATTTAAAAACCAGGACGTTTCCTCACAGGATGTGAATTACGGACGTTTGGTCACCCTATCGTACTAGGAATACATTTAGCAGCCAAGTTATCATTACTGACCTGCGCGTTAAGCTGGGCGTACACTGTGCGATTTTTGGCCCATTTTCAGCCGATTTTTCACTCGTTTCGGCTCAATCGCGTGTCGTGCATCGTATAGTTTACACAGGTAAACGAGGAGCGATTCACAACTCCCGATCAGAAATCGCAGCGTCGCAAGAACATCAAACATGTTTGAAATTCAAATCGCTCCTCGTGAGAGTATCGCACTGTTGAAGCAGCTCCACGAGCCGACTCTCCCTGCGATTTCGTACAGTTTGAGCTGGAGCTGAGTACACGATTTGTACACGAATATCGCAGTGTACGCCCAGCTTTAGCCGCAACATGTTTTGCGTTGAGGTGGTAACGAAGGGTGGAAGTGCTCCTGTGATAAGCGAACTCCTTCCTACATAAAGTGTAAATAACACTATTTTTGTTTGTACTTCCATCTGAAAGTTTCTTATATTAAAATTTCCCATCCACCAGCGTAGCCTCTTCAGTCATCTCCATCATGATCATCTTATTGTGTGTCCATAATCTGTATGCCCGGAACTCGCGCACTGAGAAACATTCCACGGTGCAAAAGTGTCTCGTCCGTTAAATGCGTTAAAATGCGTTAATTTTTTTAGTGCGTTAATTTTCCTGTAATTAATTAATCGAAATTAACGCGTTAAAGTCCCACCACTAATATATATATATATATATATATATATATATATATATATATATATGCACACAAACACACCCAAATAGAACATGTATATAAACACGCACACACTCCAGGGTAGGGCAAACAAAATGCTAGTTTTAAATTTATATCAAAACATTTAAATATTTTCATAATCTTATCTCTGTATAAGAAGAGCATGAAAGTGAAAGATGTGGTCAGACTGGATATGTAAAGTTAAGATGACTTCTTTTGTAAAATACTCTATGCTTATTTCAGCATCAGTGAATGATCGGAGGACTCTCTTCCGAGCCACTGAGGGAGACTCGCTCTTCCTCTTTTGTAAAGGTTTGAGCTCCTCACCACTGCGAGCCACATGGTACTGGAGGCGTCAAGAGTCTCAGCCCTGCTGTCCTAATGCTGCATGTTAACGAGGCATCTCGTCACTTTAAAGAGCGACTTCAACTGAGGAATAACGAAAATGACTTTTCTTTAAGCATTTCACATATCGAGTGGGATGATTCTGGGAAGTATATATGTAACCGATCTACCACTTCATCTGAAGTCAAACTGACTTCCTTTGAGCTTGTAGTTGTGAAAGGTACTCGCATACCCCCTTCAGCCCATGTCTCCTCAATATCAGAGTTCATTATTATTTTCAGTTTGCAATGCTTAAATTATTATTTTTAGCAGTTATTTATTTATTTTAAAAAATATATTTTTTATCTACAGTGAATGCCATCCCAAGGCAGCTAACTGAGGGAGATGACTGTGTCTTAGAATGTCAGGTGTATTCCGCCACAGATATATGTAGAGAAGGTTCATGAGATATGCTGCAGTCTCCGTATATAAGCTAATGGCAGATAGCAGAACTCGCATAAACATTCATTCCCGATGTTCAAGCTTCCATGAAGATAGATGCGTGAAGAACGTTTCTAGGTACTTTATTTGTCATACCTTGAGAGAAGAGATGTTGTATTAACGCGGTCAAAACAGAATGCCTTTCTAAGCTGAGGGTGAAAGAGTAATGGCTCCTCGGACACACAGGCAGAAAAAACCAACAACAAGTGAATGATGCAAGAAGAAGGGAGGAGTTACAGAAGCAGAGGGTCAAGGGGAAGATTTTTAAAGAGCCCTGCACACAATAACAATGTCTGGGAATCAGCACAGCAGAATATAAGAAAACACTGCAAGAATGATGAACAATTATGCATAAGTGATAAAGAACAAGACAGGAATAGTTCTTTTAGCAAATGTCCCTGCTGTAACAGCATACTCCCCGTCTGAAATCCTTGGATTTCACTACTAAAACATGAATGTCCATCTGGTGTGTTCTAGAACCTGAAAGACAACATGCAAACAAGAAAAACAACAATAACTGCAAAACAGTATTCAGGAGCAGTTCAAGTTGGATATGTCCAGTCCGCTGTAATTGCCATTCCTGGAGTAGTCCAATGACGAGTCAACTAAGTCAATACTGCAATGTTCCTTTGCTGACTCATTCCTCGACAGGTAGCAGGAGAACAGTCTCAGATGCGGGTCTGACGAACGTCTTGGAATCTCCTTGTCGTGTTACTTCCACCTTACGGACTTTTCCATCCTCGCTGGGGAAAGTTTTTGAAATGAGTCCCATAGGCCAAGCATTTCTTTCCACTTTCTGGTCCTTCATCAGAACAACGTCTCCCACCTGTAAGTTAGGTTTAACCTGCTGCCACTTTCTTCGTCCTTGAAGAAGAGCCAAATACTCCATTTTCCATCTGCTCCAGAAGCAATTGGCCAGATGCTGGACATATTTCCACTGCTTCCGATAGATGTTTCCAGATGAAAGCTCTTCAGGAGGACTAGGAACAGATCCGAGCTTCTGAGTGAGGAGAGTCGCTGGAGTAAGAATAGCAGGAGAATCCGGGTCCACGGATACAGGAACAAGAGGTCTGGAATTGACAATAGCAGAGACCTCAGCTACGAAGGTGGTTAAAGTCTCATGGGTGAGCCTAGAGGAGTTCGAGTCCATAAGCATACAGTCCAGTATTTTACGGGTGATGCCTATCATCCTTTCCCATGATCCGCCCATATGGGATGCATGAGGAGGGTTAAAGATCCATGTACAACCATTGTCGGCCAAGTAGTCCTGAACTGGCTTAGAGTCGATTTGCAGTTCTCTGCAGGCTCCTGTAAAGTTGGTTCCACAGTCGGATCTCAATTGCTTTACTGGTCCTCTGGTGGCAAGAAAACGTCTTAATGCATTGATAAAACTTGAAGTGTCCATGGATTCTATAACTTCAATGTGTATGGCACGTACACTCATGCATGTAAACAACACTGCCCATCGCTTGCTTTCAACATGACCACCTCTGGTTCTGCGTGCAGAGACAGTCCATGGCCCAAAAACGTCCAGACCAACGTAGGTAAACGGTGGTTCAGTGCAGGTCCTGTCGGCTGGCAAGTCAGACATTTGCTGTTGCTGCAATTTTCCTCTTGACTTGCGACATGGCACACAGTAGTGAATTAATTGAGCAATCTGTCTTTTTGCACCTAGTATCCACAGCCCTGCAGCTCTTAAAGCACCCTCAGTGAAATGTCTGCCCTGATGCTTGACTTTCTCATGATAATGCCGTATGAGCACTGTAGTAACGTGGTAGCGAGCAGGAATAATGAGAGGATTCTTTTCAAATGTCTCTAACTCGGCCTTGTTCAGGCGACCACCAACCCTCAGCATACCATGTTCATCAACCACTGGCTTCAGGTTGACAATAGGGCTGCTTTTAGGAATGTCCAGTTTGTCACGAAGACATTTCAGTTCCATGTGAAAGACACTCTGCTGTACATTACGTATCACTAACATCTCACTTAGTATAATGTCTTCTGCAGAGAGGGCCTTGTGACAGATGTGCCAACCGTGGCATTCAGTGCTGTCGTTCTTGGTGTGAAAACACTGTGCAATGTGGACTAACCTCGCGATGGTGCGTACAAGCTTTAGCCATCCGGAAAAGCGTTCAAAGCGGTGACAGTTCAGGCTGGACCTCCTTTCAGACTTGATGATGAGGGTTCTCACTTCAGGACGAATCTCAGGATCGTTGTCAGGATCTTGAAGACTGAAGAAGTCTTGATGAGATGTTCCCCTTCCCTCATTCAGCAAGAACTCTGGGCCTGTAAACCAAGAAGATTTGGCAAAGATACTGACAGATGATGGTCTGGTGGCACAGTCTGCAGGATTGAGATGAGATGGGACATAACGCCACTGCTCAGGGTTAGAGGATTTCCTAATCCTTTCAATGCGGTTACTGACATAGACATAAAAGCGTTTTGTCTGGTTGTTTATGTAACCGAGAACGACTTTGCTGTCTGTGTAGAATTGAACATCATCCACCTGAATGTCCAGCTCAGTCTGTATAAAGTCTGCGATCTCTGCAGCCAGTACAGCGCCACAAAGTTCAAGTCTAGGGATGGTGTGTTCGGGTTTAGGAGCAAGTTTAGCTTTTCCAAACAGAAATCCAACATGAACCTTGGAGTGGTTGTCGGTTACCTTCAGGTAGGCAACAGCTGCGATGGCCTCAGTCGATGCATCTGAGAATATGTGGACTTCTCTTCTTTGGCTTGTGGTGAGAGATGCTGGAGTGTAGCAACGTGGTATTTGAATCCCGTCCAAGGCATGTAGGGATTTTTTCCAGGACTCCCACTTAGGCTGCTTGTCATGTGGCAGCGGAGCATCCCAGTCCTCAATGGTCTCTGAGAGCTGTCTCAGTAGGAATTTGCCCTGTACAGTCAATGGTGCTACAAATCCCAGTAGATCATATAAGCTGTTCACCACTGAGAGGACTCCACGCTTAGTGAACGGCTTGTCTGCACAATTAACCTGGAAGCCAAGAGAATCATGTAACAAATCCCATCTCAAACCCAGACTTCTCTGTACTGGAGGATCGTCTATGCCTAGGTTCAGGTCTCTGAATTCTGTGGCATGATCGCTGGGTTGGAAAGCTTTCATGACAGCAGTACTGTTGGAGGCTATTTTATGCAACCTCAGACAGGCTTTAGACAGCATTCCTTGAGTCCTTTTCAGCAAGTCTATGGCTTCCTCAGCAGTGGGCAAGGACTTGAGTGCGTCGTCCACGTAGAAGTCTCTTTCGACAAAGTGACGAGCATCCTTTCCAAACTCTGATTCGCCATCAGAAGCAGTCCTTCGTAGGTCATATGTTGCAACCGCAGGTGAAGGACTGTTGCCGAACACGTGCACTCTCATGCGGTATTCAATCATTTCCTTGCTGGTATCATTGTCTCTGTGCCACAGAAACCTTAGGTAATTACGGTGGTCTTCTCTTACAACAAAACAATGGAACATTTGCTCAATGTCAGCCGTAATGGCGACTGGATCCTTTCTGAATCTCATTAGCACTCCTACCAGGTTGTTGGTCAGGTTTGGGCCTGTGAGGAGGACGTCGTTCAGAGATACGCCATGATGTTTGGCACTTGAGTCGAATACCACCCTGATCTGCTTGGGTTTTCGTGGGTGATACACTCCAAAGGAAGGAAGATACCAGCGTTCTTCATGCTCTTCCAAAGGTGGAGCTGGCTCGGCGTGGTTGTTGTGGAATATCCTTTCCATGAATGCCACAAAGTGGTCTTTCATCTCAGGCTTGTTTCTCAGCGCACGTTGCAAAGAGATGAACCTAGATAATGCTTGTTCCCGGTTGTCAGGAAGTTTGACTCTTTCAGTCCGAAAGGGTAAGGGTGCAACCCAATGGTTAGATTGATCCTTGAGGCATTCACTGTCCATTATTTTGATAAAGTCCTTATCCTCCATGGACAGGGCTACTCTGTTGTCGTCTTGTGTTGTACGAAACACTGTGGCTCCTAAGTCATCATGAGGCGTGGGAATGATGTCTGGTGCCCTTTTGAAGTTAAGAAGATGCTCCTTTACCTCGTAGTGATGGAGGCATGGCTCAAAGTAGGTTGTACGTCCATTGTTGAGCACAAAGGTTTTGAAGGAGTTCACTTGAGATGACATGAGACTCTTATCTAGACAGACATTGCCAATGATTACCCAGCCTAAGTCAAGTCTTTGTGCATATGGGGCATCATGTGGACCGTTGCATTGTTGACGTACCTTATGTACTCTGAGAATGTCTCTCCCGAGCAAGAGCAGGATGTCAGCAGTCTTGTCCATAGGAGGAATCTCCTTAGTCAGGTGTCTCAAGTGAGGATGATGATACGCAGCTTCCGGCGTAGGAATTTCTTCCCTATCATCAGGCATCTGGTCACATTCAATTAACATTGGTAGGGATATGTGAATATTCCTGTTAATTGGAGAGATGAGGTATCCAGCGGCTCTTCTGCCAGAAGTCTCTATGCGACCAGAACAAGTGTTAAGAGTGTACGGTATTGCTTCTCCCTTTATACCGAAGATCTCAAAGAACTTAGGCTTTGCTAGAGACCTGTTGCTTTGTTCATCTATTATGGCATACATCCTGATGGCCTTTTCTGGTTGCCCCTCTGGGTAGACATTCACCAAGCACACCTTGGCACAGCACTTGGGACCATTCTCTTTGCCACATACCTCCATGCAGGAGGAGGAGACTGTGGTGGTTGCTGTGGTTTGAGCTGATGGCTCCCCGCCATGCGCTGTGATGGCTTTAGATGCTGCTTGAGGTTGTGAGTTGTCGGATGAAGAGGTAGGATGCATGGCTGCAACATGTTTGTCGCTACTGCATTCAGTACATTTGATGACGGCTTTACAGTCTTTAGCACTTGGGAGTTGAGACACCTCAACTTCCTGCTTCCTGCTTCCTGCCGACGCTGCTTCCTGCTGACCGACGCTGTTGCGGAGCGAATTTTGAAATTGTTTTCTAAAGTATAATAATCTATTTACGTGCTAACCTTTACCTTTTGCATTCCTAGACACATTTTACAGGTTTTATTCCGGCCGCTGACCAACTTTCTGCCTTCACAAATCAGCTAGCGTAAGTTTATATATCGGCTAGACACGGTAAGTGTTTTGATTTATTCATGGCTGGCGTTGGTTTGTTCCCGTGTTCGGAGTGTGGCATGTTTAGTCTAGACCCTTTCGCCACTGATAGTAATAGTGATAGTATTTGTCAGAGGTGCAAACTAGTAAATTCTCTCGTGGCGAAAGTGGAAAGTTTAGAGCGACGCGTCCACTCATTATTGAGGGATAGAGAGACAGGGTCTGTAGTAGGTGTGGACGCGCCAGGGAGAACTAGCGCCTCCGCGACTCCGGCGATAGAGCCCTCACAGCGGGGTGAATGGGTGACGTCTCGGCGGCGTAGTCGGAGAGCGAGGGCTGCAGCTACCGCTAACGCCAGCGCTAGCCCACCAGAGCACCACTCCCCGGTTCACGTGTCCAACAGGTTTGCCCCGCTCAGTGTTACACCCGCTGAGGAGACTCTGGTCATAGGAGACTCTATAGTCCGACACGTGAAAGTAGCTGTAGCTGTAGGGGCACCAGCGGTTACAGTCAGCTGTTTACCGGGAGCCAGAGCGCCGGACATTAGTGGCAACCTTAGATTGTTAGCTCATAGGAGGTTTTCTAGGATAGTGATTCATGTAGGGGCCAACGATATACGTCTGCGGCAGTCAGAGGTGACTAAGGCTAATGTTAAAGAGGTGGTTAAATTAGCCCAGACGATGTCCGATGCCGTAATCTGCTCTGGCCCCATCCCAATGCGGCGCGGTGATGAGCAGTACAGCAGGCTCACGTCGCTAAACCGCTGGATGTCCAAGTGGTGTTCAGAAAATCAAGTGGGCTTTATTAATAATTGGGAAGAGTTCGAGGGCAAGCCTGGTCTTTTAGGCAGGGACGGTGTCCACCCCACCCGGGATGGCGCTGCCCTGTTATCTTGCAGCATAGCCCATAGCCTGTTAGCTAGTCGGCAGAGTAGCACTAGGAGCTGCTGACTGTCCAGGGTCGCGACCAGGCCGCAGACTAACGGGTTAAACCTGTCTGCGAGCTGCTTAGAGGCGTCACCAAGTTCCCTTAGGATTGAGACTGTGTCTGTGCCCCGGGTTAAACTAAATCATAAGAAAATAGTCCGCCCGAAGTTTTTAACTAATATTCAGACTTCACATCAAATTATTACAACCTATATGACCGATCTGAAAATTGGATTAATCAATATTCGATCGCTCAACTCAAAAGCAGTTTTTGTAAATGAACTTATAACAGACCAGAAAATTGATATTCTTTGTCTAACTGAAACGTGGGTTCAATCTGGTGATTATTTAACTCTAAACGAAGCCACTGCTGTGGGATATAGTTATATACATAGACCTAGACTGTCAGGCAGAGGAGGTGGAATATGTATAATCTATCGTGATTGTTTAGAAATTCATCAGAAATACTTAGATATCTCAAACTCATTTGAGATGCAGTCTATTAATGTTATTAGTCCATCGGAAAATAAAAGTACATTCTCCCTAACTAATGTATACAGACCACCAGGGCCTTACTCAGATTTCTTAAACGATTTCACCGATTTTGCAGCAAATTTAGCAGTATGTAGTGACAAAATAATAATGGTAGGAGACTTTAACATACACTTTGATAATGCGGAGGATCCACTGACAAGGGCTTTTACTTCTATATTGAACTCTGTCGGCATTAAACAAAACGTAGTAGGACCTACACATTATCGAAATCATACCCTAGATCTAATATTAACGCTGGGTATCGACGTAGATAATATAAACATACTCCCGCAAACCGTAGCAATCTCCGATCATTATTTAGTAAAATTCGATTTTCACCTTAACATAAATACCCGCCCGTCTCCTCGGCAGTGTATAAAGCGCTCAATAAATTCATCAACAGCAGCACGGTTTATTGAAACCCTCCCTGACTTAACTGCTTTAGCCCACTCGCCATCCGATCCAGGAGAGTTAGATAGTCTAACCGACTACTTAGAGAATACCTGCAGATCAGCTCTAGATATAGTAGCTCCACTAAAATATAAAAAAGCTAGATCCAAAAAGCTCGCCCCATGGTACACCGACCAAACTAGAAACTTAAAACAAATAGCACGTAAATTAGAGCGGAAATGGCGATCTACTAAATTGGAAGTATTCCACTGTGCCTGGAAGGATAGCATTATTGACTACAAACGGGCACTCACTAAAGCACGCTCAGCATACTTAGCCTCACTGATAGAGAAAAATAAAAACAATCCTAGATTTCTTTTTAATACTATTTCTAAACTTACAAAAAATCAAGCAGGCACAGAACCTCAGATTCCAGTAAACCTCACTAGTAATGTATTTATAGATTTCTTTGATAATAAAATAGAGAATATTAGACAAAATATAAAACCCTTTATTAGCAATACAACTGGTATGTCATCTGGTTTGGTTGATATTGATTTAAATTACATACCGGGAGAAAAACTTGATGCTTTTCATCCACTCCCAAAATCAGAATTAGAGAAAATAATTTCTTCCTTAAATTGTACTACCTGCACATTAGACTCGGTTCCCTCAAAGTTATTAAAAGAGGTATTACCAGCTGTAACTGAACCTCTTCTAACTATAGTTAACTCATCCATTACAATAGGTCACATGCCCAAATCATGTAAATTAGCAATTATCAAACCTCTGATCAAGAAACCAAATCTTGATCCGACTGTGCTATCTAATTATAGACCCATTTCAAACACATCATTTATATCTAAGATCATAGAAAAAGCTGTTGCCCAGCAATTATGCCTATATCTGCATAGGAATAACACATTTGAAAAGTTCCAATCTGGTTTTAGGCCCCATCACAGTACTGAAACAGCATTAGTTAAAGTAACAAATGATCTCCTCCTTGCATCAGATCAAGGCTATGTATCACTGTTAGTGCTTCTTGATCTTAGTGCAGCTTTCGACACAATTGATCATAGGATCTTGCTAGAAAGGTTAGAACGCTGGGTTGGAGTCTCAGGCACAGCCCTTTCATGGTTTCAGTCTTACTTAACAAATCGCTATCAGTTTGTAGAGCTCAATAATATTTCATCCAAACGTACAATGGTTAAATATGGGGTCCCGCAAGGCTCCATCTTAGGACCACTATTATTTACATTATATATGCTACCATTGGGCACAGTTATAAACAAACATGGTGTCAATTTTCACTGCTATGCAGATGACACTCAACTTTACATATCAGCCAAACCCGATGACAAACTCAGTTTAGGAAAAATTGAGGCCTGTGTAAGAGATATTAAATGCTGGATGTCTCTAAACTTCCTACAATTAAATGAGGACAAAACAGAAGTTCTCCTTGTGGGCCCTAAGGCCGCAAGACAGAAAATTCCAAATTTAATGCTTAATCTTGCAGACTATCCCATTACACCTGGCACAGTAGCCAAAAACCTAGGCATCATACTCGACTCTGACCTATCATTTGATAAATATATAGATAATACTACTAGGATAGCTTTTCTACATCTCCGCAACATTGCCAAATTAAGAAATGCATTATCACAGGATGATGCAGAAAAATTGGTGCACGCATTTGTTAGCTCTAGACTAGACTACTGCAATTCACTACTGTCAGGATGTTCAAATAGGAATCTAAATAAACTTCAAGTAGTTCAAAATGCCGCAGCTAGAGTTCTGACCAGAACTAGAAAATTTCAGCATATTAGACCAGTCCTATCAGCCCTGCATTGGCTCCCAGTTAAATTTCGTATTGATTTTAAAATTCTATTATTAGCATATAAAGCACTACACGGGCTTGCTCCTGAATACCTCCAGGAACTTATTTCCTACTATGAACCCCCACGTCAACTAAGATCACAGGGTGCTGGTCTGTTATTAGTTCCACAAATTAACAAGGTAACAGCAGGGGGAAGAGCCTTTTCTTATAAGGCCCCCCAGCTTTGGAATAATCTTCCTAAATGTGTCCGGGACTCTGACACAGTCACAATCTTTAAATCTAGGTTGAAAACCCACTTATTTAGTCTAGCGTTTGATAATTAATATCCCCCTTAGATAAAGGTACAGATCCAGGGGTTCATAGACGAAGGGTTTTATGGTAGACTGGGGTACTGGTGCTGTCATCCTGTCACTGCTCGTGGTCACTCAAGTTTGTTGACAGTGCAGTGGACGGATGCCATTGTCTCAGAATGCCCCCAAGCCTATGTTACCTTCTGGTTCTGCCTTTTTTTAGCTAGGCTGTAATAATTTAACTTAGTGCCGGAGTTGCTGCCACACTCCAGAAATGTTTATAATTTTACCTGTCCTGTATATGTCCTCATACAGAGCTAATTTTCCCTGTTTCATTCCTCCACATGGCTGCCCGCCTGCTTGAGGAATAATGAGATGAGGAGAGACAAGCGATCCATCCTGGCCGGCCACCTCCTGCCTAACCGGATGCCTACACCATGATGGACATTATTACATATTTTTCGGTCTAAATTGACATTATTGCATCTTTTACATTCTGTCTACATTCTGTCTATATTGTTGTTGTTGTCATGGTGACCGGTGTCGGCCAGAGGAGGATGGGTTCCCCCCCTGAGTCTTGGTTCCTCTCAAGGTTTCTTCCTCATGCAAAAAACTAGGGAGTTTTTCCTTGCCACTGTCGCCTTTGGCTTGCTCACTGGGGGCTAGGACTCGGCACTTGTAAAGCTGCTTTGTGACAACAACTGTTGTAAAAAGCGCTATATAAATAAAATTTGATTGATTGATTGATTGATTTAGCAAAATGTTTTGAAGCACAACACTTGTAACACACTCCTAGCTCCTTGAGCATGTCTCTGCGTTGTTGCAAAGTCTTTGCCCTAAGTCCTTTACACTCTTTCAGGGGATGAGGCCTTTTGTGGATAGGGCACATACGATCAGGGTCTTTGTCTTTGAGGACAGGAGTATCCTGTTTAGTGGTGTAGGATGCAGTCATTGGGACATCTGTCTTCCTTACAGATACTGTTCCCCTTGAGTCTCTACGTTTGCTTGTTTCATACCTTGAGCATGATGATGAAGCTGGTAGAGCAGATTCTGTGAAGTCAAAGCTGGGATCATTTTTCTTCCGAGCTTGGTCACTGATGAATCTGGAAAAATAAGAGAAAGGGGGAAAGGACACGTTGTGGTCTCTTTTGTATCTGGAGCCCAGGTCGGCCCATCTTTCTTGCATGCCATATGGTAGTTTGGACACCACTGGATTAACGCCATGAGATGTGTCAAGGTAACTCAGTCCTGACAGACGTGGATCCATTTTGGCTAACTCCAGTTCTTTTAGCAGATCGCTCAGATCTTGCAGCTTGCGGTTGTCCTTGTTGGTGATTTTTGGGAACATATGAAGTCTCTTGAATAAGGCACTTTCAATAGCTTCAGAACTACCATAAGTCTGTTCAAGTCTCTCCCATGCTGCAGCAAGACCTTCCTCTGAGTGACCCGCATGAACCGCTCTCAATGTCTTTACACGTTCTGCAGAATCTGGGCCTAACCAGTTAACAAGCAAGTCCAGTTCTTCCTTGGCAGTGAGGTTAAGATCACTGATTACTGCTTCGAAGGTGGATTTCCAGGCTCTATAATTCTCAGCATGGTCATCGAACTTTGAGAGACTAATGTTTATCAGCTCCCTGCGTATCATATATCTGGCAAAGTCTGACATGTCTGACCTCCCATCTTGTGTCAACAGATTACCTTGTGATACCCTTGGGGCGTACAGATTCTCTGGCATATGGGGCTGAGATAAATCAGGATGAAATGATGTAGCATAAGGGTTAAGCTGTGGTTTAGTCTCTGGAGGATCTGCTGGTATAATGCTGGAAATTACCTTGCTCTGGGTAGGTGGCATCATCTGATGCTTCACAGGTACAGCCGTGTAGTCAGTCTGACGTGGTGCTGGCGCATGCCGCTTAGCAGATGGTTCAGGAGATGATTGCTTCAGCACATAGTTGGCAGTGCGGTCAGCTGGGTCTTCCACTTCTGCAGGGATGGAGCAGTCTAGGTCTGAGTCTTGGTCTAATGCTTGTTCAAGAACTTTTAGCTTGGCTAAGGCAGCTGCTTCCTCCTTTTCCATTTGGAGAATTTTTAGTTGGGCTTCTGTCTCTGCTTCGAACCGCGCTACCTCTGCTTGCTTTTTCGCCATGTCGGCCTTTGCTTCTGCTTGCCTTTGCGCCATTTTTGCTTCCTTCTCAGCAAAGGACCTTCTGACACTGGCTTCCTCTGCATCAGCACGGATCTCGATGAGCTTGTCCTGTAATGCTGACCTTCTGGAACAAGAAGATCTGGAAGATGACAGCGTATGCTTGGTTGAGGCTGATCGATGGGACCTCACCTCTTGCAGGTGTGCGATGCGGAGTTCTGCCTTATCTTTGGCGTTTTTCACTGCAGCATCTTTCGCTTGAAGTAGGTTCTCTCTTTCAGCTAGCTCTGCTGTGGCATCTTCAAAATCAGCGTTGCTCAGAAATGTGACGTATTTTGCAGACAGTCGCTGATAGCGTTCATAGGCGGCAGATAAGCGGTTTAATTCAGTAGTTAATTTTGCTGCGTCGCTGTCATGGCGTGAGAGCGCCGCTATATAATGTTCAGTTCTTTGCCATAAATCATCAAGGTTATCACAGAATTCTTCTTTAGTTATGTCAAAGTTCTCTTTAATCTTTTGCGTGGGTTTGCTGACACGTTTTAATCGCCCAGTTTGTAAATCCTGAAACATGGAGTCTGTTACCTGCACGTCTGTGTCGCTGATAGCAGGATGCACTGTCCCAGATGCAGTGATTGGAGAATCCACCGAGTCTGTGGACATGCTGGCTTTGTGAGGTAATGTTTTTTTTAATTTTTATTTATTATTATTATTATTTTTTTTTTAAATGGCCCTTCGCCTTATTCACTAGACACGTGCTCAAAATGGAGGACGGCTGAGCTCCCCTCAGGCTGTGTGGAGGCTTGCAGATACACTGTGCCCTGGCTGTGCTTGCTTGCAGGCTGTCTGTATATCTTGCAGGAAACTGCAGGTAGCTGTGTTTTCAACTAGAAAGCTCTGTTTTGACTATTCCGCCACAGATATATGTAGAGAAGGTTCATGAGATATGCTGCAGTCTCCGTATATAAGCTAATGGCAGATAGCAGAACTCGCATAAACATTCATTCCCGATGTTCAAGCTTCCATGAAGATAGATGCGTGAAGAACGTTTCTAGGTACTTTATTTGTCATACCTTGAGAGAAGAGATGTTGTATTAACGCGGTCAAAACAGAATGCCTTTCTAAGCTGAGGGTGAAAGAGTAATGGCTCCTCGGACACACAGGCAGAAAAAACCAACAACAAGTGAATGATGCAAGAAGAAGGGAGGAGTTACAGAAGCAGAGGGTCAAGGGGAAGATTTTTAAAGAGCCCTGCACACAATAACAATGTCTGGGAATCAGCACAGCAGAATATAAGAAAACACTGCAAGAATGATGAACAATTATGCATAAGTGATAAAGAACAAGACAGGAATAGTTCTTTTAGCAAATGTCCCTGCTGTAACAGCATACTCCCCGTCTGAAATCCTTGGATTTCACTACTAAAACATGAATGTCCATCTGGTGTGTTCTAGAACCTGAAAGACAACATGCAAACAAGAAAAACAACAATAACTGCAAAACAGTATTCAGGAGCAGTTCAAGTTGGATATGTCCAGTCCGCTGTAATTGCCATTCCTGGAGTAGTCCAATGACGAGTCAACTAAGTCAATACTGCAATGTTCCTTTGCTGACTCATTCCTCGACAGGTAGCAGGAGAACAGTCTCAGATGCGGGTCTGACGAACGTCTTGGAATCTCCTTGTCGTGTTACTTCCACCTTACGGACTTTTCCATCCTCGCTGGGGAAAGTTTTTGAAATGAGTCCCATAGGCCAAGCATTTCTTTCCACTTTCTGGTCCTTCATCAGAACAACGTCTCCCACCTGTAAGTTAGGTTTAACCTGCTGCCACTTTCTTCGTCCTTGAAGAAGAGCCAAATACTCCATTTTCCATCTGCTCCAGAAGCAATTGGCCAGATGCTGGACATATTTCCACTGCTTCCGATAGATGTTTCCAGATGAAAGCTCTTCAGGAGGACTAGGAACAGATCCGAGCTTCTGAGTGAGGAGAGTCGCTGGAGTAAGAATAGCAGGAGAATCCGGGTCCACGGATACAGGAACAAGAGGTCTGGAATTGACAATAGCAGAGACCTCAGCTACGAAGGTGGTTAAAGTCTCATGGGTGAGCCTAGAGGAGTTCGAGTCCATAAGCATACAGTCCAGTATTTTACGGGTGATGCCTATCATCCTTTCCCATGATCCGCCCATATGGGATGCATGAGGAGGGTTAAAGATCCATGTACAACCATTGTCGGCCAAGTAGTCCTGAACTGGCTTAGAGTCGATTTGCAGTTCTCTGCAGGCTCCTGTAAAGTTGGTTCCACAGTCGGATCTCAATTGCTTTACTGGTCCTCTGGTGGCAAGAAAACGTCTTAATGCATTGATAAAACTTGAAGTGTCCATGGATTCTATAACTTCAATGTGTATGGCACGTACACTCATGCATGTAAACAACACTGCCCATCGCTTGCTTTCAACATGACCACCTCTGGTTCTGCGTGCAGAGACAGTCCATGGCCCAAAAACGTCCAGACCAACGTAGGTAAACGGTGGTTCAGTGCAGGTCCTGTCGGCTGGCAAGTCAGACATTTGCTGTTGCTGCAATTTTCCTCTTGACTTGCGACATGGCACACAGTAGTGAATTAATTGAGCAATCTGTCTTTTTGCACCTAGTATCCACAGCCCTGCAGCTCTTAAAGCACCCTCAGTGAAATGTCTGCCCTGATGCTTGACTTTCTCATGATAATGCCGTATGAGCACTGTAGTAACGTGGTAGCGAGCAGGAATAATGAGAGGATTCTTTTCAAATGTCTCTAACTCGGCCTTGTTCAGGCGACCACCAACCCTCAGCATACCATGTTCATCAACCACTGGCTTCAGGTTGACAATAGGGCTGCTTTTAGGAATGTCCAGTTTGTCACGAAGACATTTCAGTTCCATGTGAAAGACACTCTGCTGTACATTACGTATCACTAACATCTCACTTAGTATAATGTCTTCTGCAGAGAGGGCCTTGTGACAGATGTGCCAACCGTGGCATTCAGTGCTGTCGTTCTTGGTGTGAAAACACTGTGCAATGTGGACTAACCTCGCGATGGTGCGTACAAGCTTTAGCCATCCGGAAAAGCGTTCAAAGCGGTGACAGTTCAGGCTGGACCTCCTTTCAGACTTGATGATGAGGGTTCTCACTTCAGGACGAATCTCAGGATCGTTGTCAGGATCTTGAAGACTGAAGAAGTCTTGATGAGATGTTCCCCTTCCCTCATTCAGCAAGAACTCTGGGCCTGTAAACCAAGAAGATTTGGCAAAGATACTGACAGATGATGGTCTGGTGGCACAGTCTGCAGGATTGAGATGAGATGGGACATAACGCCACTGCTCAGGGTTAGAGGATTTCCTAATCCTTTCAATGCGGTTACTGACATAGACATAAAAGCGTTTTGTCTGGTTGTTTATGTAACCGAGAACGACTTTGCTGTCTGTGTAGAATTGAACATCATCCACCTGAATGTCCAGCTCAGTCTGTATAAAGTCTGCGATCTCTGCAGCCAGTACAGCGCCACAAAGTTCAAGTCTAGGGATGGTGTGTTCGGGTTTAGGAGCAAGTTTAGCTTTTCCAAACAGAAATCCAACATGAACCTTGGAGTGGTTGTCGGTTACCTTCAGGTAGGCAACAGCTGCGATGGCCTCAGTCGATGCATCTGAGAATATGTGGACTTCTCTTCTTTGGCTTGTGGTGAGAGATGCTGGAGTGTAGCAACGTGGTATTTGAATCCCGTCCAAGGCATGTAGGGATTTTTTCCAGGACTCCCACTTAGGCTGCTTGTCATGTGGCAGCGGAGCATCCCAGTCCTCAATGGTCTCTGAGAGCTGTCTCAGTAGGAATTTGCCCTGTACAGTCAATGGTGCTACAAATCCCAGTAGATCATATAAGCTGTTCACCACTGAGAGGACTCCACGCTTAGTGAACGGCTTGTCTGCACAATTAACCTGGAAGCCAAGAGAATCATGTAACAAATCCCATCTCAAACCCAGACTTCTCTGTACTGGAGGATCGTCTATGCCTAGGTTCAGGTCTCTGAATTCTGTGGCATGATCGCTGGGTTGGAAAGCTTTCATGACAGCAGTACTGTTGGAGGCTATTTTATGCAACCTCAGACAGGCTTTAGACAGCATTCCTTGAGTCCTTTTCAGCAAGTCTATGGCTTCCTCAGCAGTGGGCAAGGACTTGAGTGCGTCGTCCACGTAGAAGTCTCTTTCGACAAAGTGACGAGCATCCTTTCCAAACTCTGATTCGCCATCAGAAGCAGTCCTTCGTAGGTCATATGTTGCAACCGCAGGTGAAGGACTGTTGCCGAACACGTGCACTCTCATGCGGTATTCAATCATTTCCTTGCTGGTATCATTGTCTCTGTGCCACAGAAACCTTAGGTAATTACGGTGGTCTTCTCTTACAACAAAACAATGGAACATTTGCTCAATGTCAGCCGTAATGGCGACTGGATCCTTTCTGAATCTCATTAGCACTCCTACCAGGTTGTTGGTCAGGTTTGGGCCTGTGAGGAGGACGTCGTTCAGAGATACGCCATGATGTTTGGCACTTGAGTCGAATACCACCCTGATCTGCTTGGGTTTTCGTGGGTGATACACTCCAAAGGAAGGAAGATACCAGCGTTCTTCATGCTCTTCCAAAGGTGGAGCTGGCTCGGCGTGGTTGTTGTGGAATATCCTTTCCATGAATGCCACAAAGTGGTCTTTCATCTCAGGCTTGTTTCTCAGCGCACGTTGCAAAGAGATGAACCTAGATAATGCTTGTTCCCGGTTGTCAGGAAGTTTGACTCTTTCAGTCCGAAAGGGTAAGGGTGCAACCCAATGGTTAGATTGATCCTTGAGGCATTCACTGTCCATTATTTTGATAAAGTCCTTATCCTCCATGGACAGGGCTACTCTGTTGTCGTCTTGTGTTGTACGAAACACTGTGGCTCCTAAGTCATCATGAGGCGTGGGAATGATGTCTGGTGCCCTTTTGAAGTTAAGAAGATGCTCCTTTACCTCGTAGTGATGGAGGCATGGCTCAAAGTAGGTTGTACGTCCATTGTTGAGCACAAAGGTTTTGAAGGAGTTCACTTGAGATGACATGAGACTCTTATCTAGACAGACATTGCCAATGATTACCCAGCCTAAGTCAAGTCTTTGTGCATATGGGGCATCATGTGGACCGTTGCATTGTTGACGTACCTTATGTACTCTGAGAATGTCTCTCCCGAGCAAGAGCAGGATGTCAGCAGTCTTGTCCATAGGAGGAATCTCCTTGGTCAGGTGTCTCAAGTGAGGATGATGATACGCAGCTTCCGGCGTAGGAATTTCTTCCCTATCATCAGGCATCTGGTCACATTCAATTAACATTGGTAGGGATATGTGAATATTCCTGTTAATTGGAGAGATGAGGTATCCAGCGGCTCTTCTGCCAGAAGTCTCTATGCGACCAGAACAAGTGTTAAGAGTGTACGGTATTGCTTCTCCCTTTATACCGAAGATCTCAAAGAACTTAGGCTTTGCTAGAGACCTGTTGCTTTGTTCATCTATTATGGCATACATCCTGATGGCCTTTTCTGGTTGCCCCTCTGGGTAGACATTCACCAAGCACACCTTGGCACAGCACTTGGGACCATTCTCTTTGCCACATACCTCCATGCAGGAGGAGGAGACTGTGGTGGTTGCTGTGGTTTGAGCTGATGGCTCCCCGCCATGCGCTGTGATGGCTTTAGATGCTGCTTGAGGTTGTGAGTTGTCGGATGAAGAGGTAGGATGCATGGCTGCAACATGTTTGTCGCTACTGCATTCAGTACATTTGATGACGGCTTTACAGTCTTTAGCACTTGGGAGTTGAGACACCTCAACTTCCTGCTTCCTGCTTCCTGCCGACGCTGCTTCCTGCTGACCGACGCTGTTGCGGAGCGAATTTTGAAATTGTTTTCTAAAGTATAATAATCTATTTACGTGCTAACCTTTACCTTTTGCATTCCTAGACACATTTTACAGGTTTTATTCCGGCCGCTGACCAACTTTCTGCCTTCACAAATCAGCTAGCGTAAGTTTATATATCGGCTAGACACGGTAAGTGTTTTGATTTATTCATGGCTGGCGTTGGTTTGTTCCCGTGTTCGGAGTGTGGCATGTTTAGTCTAGACCCTTTCGCCACTGATAGTAATAGTGATAGTATTTGTCAGAGGTGCAAACTAGTAAATTCTCTCGTGGCGAAAGTGGAAAGTTTAGAGCGACGCGTCCACTCATTATTGAGGGATAGAGAGACAGGGTCTGTAGTAGGTGTGGACGCGCCAGGGAGAACTAGCGCCTCCGCGACTCCGGCGATAGAGCCCTCACAGCGGGGTGAATGGGTGACGTCTCGGCGGCGTAGTCGGAGAGCGAGGGCTGCAGCTACCGCTAACGCCAGCGCTAGCCCACCAGAGCACCACTCCCCGGTTCACGTGTCCAACAGGTTTGCCCCGCTCAGTGTTACACCCGCTGAGGAGACTCTGGTCATAGGAGACTCTATAGTCCGACACGTGAAAGTAGCTGTAGCTGTAGGGGCACCAGCGGTTACAGTCAGCTGTTTACCGGGAGCCAGAGCGCCGGACATTAGTGGCAACCTTAGATTGTTAGCTCATAGGAGGTTTTCTAGGATAGTGATTCATGTAGGGGCCAACGATATACGTCTGCGGCAGTCAGAGGTGACTAAGGCTAATGTTAAAGAGGTGGTTAAATTAGCCCAGACGATGTCCGATGCCGTAATCTGCTCTGGCCCCATCCCAATGCGGCGCGGTGATGAGCAGTACAGCAGGCTCACGTCGCTAAACCGCTGGATGTCCAAGTGGTGTTCAGAAAATCAAGTGGGCTTTATTAATAATTGGGAAGAGTTCGAGGGCAAGCCTGGTCTTTTAGGCAGGGACGGTGTCCACCCCACCCGGGATGGCGCTGCCCTGTTATCTTGCAGCATAGCCCATAGCCTGTTAGCTAGTCGGCAGAGTAGCACTAGGAGCTGCTGACTGTCCAGGGTCGCGACCAGGCCGCAGACTAACGGGTTAAACCTGTCTGCGAGCTGCTTAGAGGCGTCACCAAGTTCCCTTAGGATTGAGACTGTGTCTGTGCCCCGGGTTAAACTAAATCATAAGAAAATAGTCCGCCCGAAGTTTTTAACTAATATTCAGACTTCACATCAAATTATTACAACCTATATGACCGATCTGAAAATTGGATTAATCAATATTCGATCGCTCAACTCAAAAGCAGTTTTTGTAAATGAACTTATAACAGACCAGAAAATTGATATTCTTTGTCTAACTGAAACGTGGGTTCAATCTGGTGATTATTTAACTCTAAACGAAGCCACTGCTGTGGGATATAGTTATATACATAGACCTAGACTGTCAGGCAGAGGAGGTGGAATATGTATAATCTATCGTGATTGTTTAGAAATTCATCAGAAATACTTAGATATCTCAAACTCATTTGAGATGCAGTCTATTAATGTTATTAGTCCATCGGAAAATAAAAGTACATTCTCCCTAACTAATGTATACAGACCACCAGGGCCTTACTCAGATTTCTTAAACGATTTCACCGATTTTGCAGCAAATTTAGCAGTATGTAGTGACAAAATAATAATGGTAGGAGACTTTAACATACACTTTGATAATGCGGAGGATCCACTGACAAGGGCTTTTACTTCTATATTGAACTCTGTCGGCATTAAACAAAACGTAGTAGGACCTACACATTATCGAAATCATACCCTAGATCTAATATTAACGCTGGGTATCGACGTAGATAATATAAACATACTCCCGCAAACCGTAGCAATCTCCGATCATTATTTAGTAAAATTCGATTTTCACCTTAACATAAATACCCGCCCGTCTCCTCGGCAGTGTATAAAGCGCTCAATAAATTCATCAACAGCAGCACGGTTTATTGAAACCCTCCCTGACTTAACTGCTTTAGCCCACTCGCCATCCGATCCAGGAGAGTTAGATAGTCTAACCGACTACTTAGAGAATACCTGCAGATCAGCTCTAGATATAGTAGCTCCACTAAAATATAAAAAAGCTAGATCCAAAAAGCTCGCCCCATGGTACACCGACCAAACTAGAAACTTAAAACAAATAGCACGTAAATTAGAGCGGAAATGGCGATCTACTAAATTGGAAGTATTCCACTGTGCCTGGAAGGATAGCATTATTGACTACAAACGGGCACTCACTAAAGCACGCTCAGCATACTTAGCCTCACTGATAGAGAAAAATAAAAACAATCCTAGATTTCTTTTTAATACTATTTCTAAACTTACAAAAAATCAAGCAGGCACAGAACCTCAGATTCCAGTAAACCTCACTAGTAATGTATTTATAGATTTCTTTGATAATAAAATAGAGAATATTAGACAAAATATAAAACCCTTTATTAGCAATACAACTGGTATGTCATCTGGTTTGGTTGATATTGATTTAAATTACATACCGGGAGAAAAACTTGATGCTTTTCATCCACTCCCAAAATCAGAATTAGAGAAAATAATTTCTTCCTTAAATTGTACTACCTGCACATTAGACTCGGTTCCCTCAAAGTTATTAAAAGAGGTATTACCAGCTGTAACTGAACCTCTTCTAACTATAGTTAACTCATCCATTACAATAGGTCACATGCCCAAATCATGTAAATTAGCAATTATCAAACCTCTGATCAAGAAACCAAATCTTGATCCGACTGTGCTATCTAATTATAGACCCATTTCAAACACATCATTTATATCTAAGATCATAGAAAAAGCTGTTGCCCAGCAATTATGCCTATATCTGCATAGGAATAACACATTTGAAAAGTTCCAATCTGGTTTTAGGCCCCATCACAGTACTGAAACAGCATTAGTTAAAGTAACAAATGATCTCCTCCTTGCATCAGATCAAGGCTATGTATCACTGTTAGTGCTTCTTGATCTTAGTGCAGCTTTCGACACAATTGATCATAGGATCTTGCTAGAAAGGTTAGAACGCTGGGTTGGAGTCTCAGGCACAGCCCTTTCATGGTTTCAGTCTTACTTAACAAATCGCTATCAGTTTGTAGAGCTCAATAATATTTCATCCAAACGTACAATGGTTAAATATGGGGTCCCGCAAGGCTCCATCTTAGGACCACTATTATTTACATTATATATGCTACCATTGGGCACAGTTATAAACAAACATGGTGTCAATTTTCACTGCTATGCAGATGACACTCAACTTTACATATCAGCCAAACCCGATGACAAACTCAGTTTAGGAAAAATTGAGGCCTGTGTAAGAGATATTAAATGCTGGATGTCTCTAAACTTCCTACAATTAAATGAGGACAAAACAGAAGTTCTCCTTGTGGGCCCTAAGGCCGCAAGACAGAAAATTCCAAATTTAATGCTTAATCTTGCAGACTATCCCATTACACCTGGCACAGTAGCCAAAAACCTAGGCATCATACTCGACTCTGACCTATCATTTGATAAATATATAGATAATACTACTAGGATAGCTTTTCTACATCTCCGCAACATTGCCAAATTAAGAAATGCATTATCACAGGATGATGCAGAAAAATTGGTGCACGCATTTGTTAGCTCTAGACTAGACTACTGCAATTCACTACTGTCAGGATGTTCAAATAGGAATCTAAATAAACTTCAAGTAGTTCAAAATGCCGCAGCTAGAGTTCTGACCAGAACTAGAAAATTTCAGCATATTAGACCAGTCCTATCAGCCCTGCATTGGCTCCCAGTTAAATTTCGTATTGATTTTAAAATTCTATTATTAGCATATAAAGCACTACACGGGCTTGCTCCTGAATACCTCCAGGAACTTATTTCCTACTATGAACCCCCACGTCAACTAAGATCACAGGGTGCTGGTCTGTTATTAGTTCCACAAATTAACAAGGTAACAGCAGGGGGAAGAGCCTTTTCTTATAAGGCCCCCCAGCTTTGGAATAATCTTCCTAAATGTGTCCGGGACTCTGACACAGTCACAATCTTTAAATCTAGGTTGAAAACCCACTTATTTAGTCTAGCGTTTGATAATTAATATCCCCCTTAGATAAAGGTACAGATCCAGGGGTTCATAGACGAAGGGTTTTATGGTAGACTGGGGTACTGGTGCTGTCATCCTGTCACTGCTCGTGGTCACTCAAGTTTGTTGACAGTGCAGTGGACGGATGCCATTGTCTCAGAATGCCCCCAAGCCTATGTTACCTTCTGGTTCTGCCTTTTTTTAGCTAGGCTGTAATAATTTAACTTAGTGCCGGAGTTGCTGCCACACTCCAGAAATGTTTATAATTTTACCTGTCCTGTATATGTCCTCATACAGAGCTAATTTTCCCTGTTTCATTCCTCCACATGGCTGCCCGCCTGCTTGAGGAATAATGAGATGAGGAGAGACAAGCGATCCATCCTGGCCGGCCACCTCCTGCCTAACCGGATGCCTACACCATGATGGACATTATTACATATTTTTCGGTCTAAATTGACATTATTGCATCTTTTACATTCTGTCTACATTCTGTCTATATTGTTGTTGTTGTCATGGTGACCGGTGTCGGCCAGAGGAGGATGGGTTCCCCCCCTGAGTCTTGGTTCCTCTCAAGGTTTCTTCCTCATGCAAAAAACTAGGGAGTTTTTCCTTGCCACTGTCGCCTTTGGCTTGCTCACTGGGGGCTAGGACTCGGCACTTGTAAAGCTGCTTTGTGACAACAACTGTTGTAAAAAGCGCTATATAAATAAAATTTGATTGATTGATTGATTGATTTAGCAAAATGTTTTGAAGCACAACACTTGTAACACACTCCTAGCTCCTTGAGCATGTCTCTGCGTTGTTGCAAAGTCTTTGCCCTAAGTCCTTTACACTCTTTCAGGGGATGAGGCCTTTTGTGGATAGGGCACATACGATCAGGGTCTTTGTCTTTGAGGACAGGAGTATCCTGTTTAGTGGTGTAGGATGCAGTCATTGGGACATCTGTCTTCCTTACAGATACTGTTCCCCTTGAGTCTCTACGTTTGCTTGTTTCATACCTTGAGCATGATGATGAAGCTGGTAGAGCAGATTCTGTGAAGTCGAAGCTGGGATCATTTTTCTTCCGAGCTTGGTCACTGATGAATCTGGAAAAATAAGAGAAAGGGGGAAAGGACACGTTGTGGTCTCTTTTGTATCTGGAGCCCAGGTCGGCCCATCTTTCTTGCATGCCATATGGTAGTTTGGACACCACTGGATTAACGCCATGAGATGTGTCAAGGTAACTCAGTCCTGACAGACGTGGATCCATTTTGGCTAACTCCAGTTCTTTTAGCAGATCGCTCAGATCTTGCAGCTTGCGGTTGTCCTTGTTGGTGATTTTTGGGAACATATGAAGTCTCTTGAATAAGGCACTTTCAATAGCTTCAGAACTACCATAAGTCTGTTCAAGTCTCTCCCATGCTGCAGCAAGACCTTCCTCTGAGTGACCCGCATGAACCGCTCTCAATGTCTTTACACGTTCTGCAGAATCTGGGCCTAACCAGTTAACAAGCAAGTCCAGTTCTTCCTTGGCAGTGAGGTTAAGATCACTGATTACTGCTTCGAAGGTGGATTTCCAGGCTCTATAATTCTCAGCATGGTCATCGAACTTTGAGAGACTAATGTTTATCAGCTCCCTGCGTATCATATATCTGGCAAAGTCTGACATGTCTGACCTCCCATCTTGTGTCAACAGATTACCTTGTGATACCCTTGGGGCGTACAGATTCTCTGGCATATGGGGCTGAGATAAATCAGGATGAAATGATGTAGCATAAGGGTTAAGCTGTGGTTTAGTCTCTGGAGGATCTGCTGGTATAATGCTGGAAATTACCTTGCTCTGGGTAGGTGGCATCATCTGATGCTTCACAGGTACAGCCGTGTAGTCAGTCTGACGTGGTGCTGGCGCATGCCGCTTAGCAGATGGTTCAGGAGATGATTGCTTCAGCACATAGTTGGCAGTGCGGTCAGCTGGGTCTTCCACTTCTGCAGGGATGGAGCAGTCTAGGTCTGAGTCTTGGTCTAATGCTTGTTCAAGAACTTTTAGCTTGGCTAAGGCAGCTGCTTCCTCCTTTTCCATTTGGAGAATTTTTAGTTGGGCTTCTGTCTCTGCTTCGAACCGCGCTACCTCTGCTTGCTTTTTCGCCATGTCGGCCTTTGCTTCTGCTTGCCTTTGCGCCATTTTTGCTTCCTTCTCAGCAAAGGACCTTCTGACACTGGCTTCCTCTGCATCAGCACGGATCTCGATGAGCTTGTCCTGTAATGCTGACCTTCTGGAACAAGAAGATCTGGAAGATGACAGCGTATGCTTGGTTGAGGCTGATCGATGGGACCTCACCTCTTGCAGGTGTGCGATGCGGAGTTCTGCCTTATCTTTGGCGTTTTTCACTGCAGCATCTTTCGCTTGAAGTAGGTTCTCTCTTTCAGCTAGCTCTGCTGTGGCATCTTCAAAATCAGCGTTGCTCAGAAATGTGACGTATTTTGCAGACAGTCGCTGATAGCGTTCATAGGCGGCAGATAAGCGGTTTAATTCAGTAGTTAATTTTGCTGCGTCGCTGTCATGGCGTGAGAGCGCCGCTATATAATGTTCAGTTCTTTGCCATAAATCATCAAGGTTATCACAGAATTCTTCTTTAGTTATGTCAAAGTTCTCTTTAATCTTTTGCGTGGGTTTGCTGACACGTTTTAATCGCCCAGTTTGTAAATCCTGAAACATGGAGTCTGTTACCTGCACGTCTGTGTCGCTGATAGCAGGATGCACTGTCCCAGATGCAGTGATTGGAGAATCCACCGAGTCTGTGGACATGCTGGCTTTGTGAGGTAATGTTTTTTTTAATTTTTATTTATTATTATTATTATTTTTTTTTTAAATGGCCCTTCGCCTTATTCACTAGACACGTGCTCAAAATGGAGGACGGCTGAGCTCCCCTCAGGCTGTGTGGAGGCTTGCAGATACACTGTGCCCTGGCTGTGCTTGCTTGCAGGCTGTCTGTATATCTTGCAGGAAACTGCAGGTAGCTGTGTTTTCAACTAGAAAGCTCTGTTTTGACTATTCCGCCACAGATATATGTAGAGAAGGTTCATGAGATATGCTGCAGTCTCCGTATATAAGCTAATGGCAGATAGCAGAACTCGCATAAACATTCATTCCCGATGTTCAAGCTTCCATGAAGATAGATGCGTGAAGAACGTTTCTAGGTACTTTATTTGTCATACCTTGAGAGAAGAGATGTTGTATTAACGCGGTCAAAACAGAATGCCTTTCTAAGCTGAGGGTGAAAGAGTAATGGCTCCTCGGACACACAGGCAGAAAAAACCAACAACAAGTGAATGATGCAAGAAGAAGGGAGGAGTTACAGAAGCAGAGGGTCAAGGGGAAGATTTTTAAAGAGCCCTGCACACAATAACAATGTCTGGGAATCAGCACAGCAGAATATAAGAAAACACTGCAAGAATGATGAACAATTATGCATAAGTGATAAACAACAAGACAGGAATAGTTCTTTTAGCAAATGTCCTTAGCAAATGTCCTTAGCAAATGTCCCTGCTGTAACAGCATAAGGTGTCTCATCAACTGCCAACCTTACAAGTGTTTTGGGTAAACTTAAATATACCAGGAAGTTCACCCTTGTCCAGCCCACATAACCTGTTGAATGTTGGGCTGGACCATGGAAGGTGGGCGTGTGCTGTGATCTACCAAGCCACACTAAGAGCCTTTTTCCCATTAACACTCAACATTAGTCCACATTTCAGCTCTACTGCAAGAATCTCAGCTGACAACATAACTGTTAACACCACAGAGGACATAAGGGCCCTGACTGGGAGAAACCGCCTCAAACACTACACTGACTCTCAAGGTGTACAGTAACATCAATCAATCAATCAATCAAATTTTATTTATATAGCACTTTTTACAACAGTTGTTGTCACAAAGCAGCTTTACAAGTGCCGAGTCCTAGCCCCCAGTGAGCAAGCCAAAGGCGACAGTGGCAAGGAAAAACTCCCTAGTTTTTTGCATGAGGAAGAAACCTTGAGAGGAACCAAGACTCAGGGGGGGAACCCATCCTCCTCTGGCCGACACCGGTCACCATGACAACAACAACAACAATTTAGACAGAAAGAAGAGAAAGAAAAGGAAAAATATGTAATAATGTCCATCATGATGTATGCATCCGGTTAGGCAGGAGGTGGCTGGCTCAGGATGGATCGCTGGTCTCCTCATCTCATTATTCCTCAAGCAGGCGGGCAGCCATGTGGAGAAATGAAACAGGGAAAATTAGCTCTGTATGAGGACATATACAGGACAGGTAAATTTATAAACATTTCCGGAGTGTGGCAACAACTCCGGCATTTAGTTAAATTATTACAGCCTAGCTAAAAAGGCAGAACCAGAAGGTAACATAGGCTTGGGGGCATTCTGAGACAATGGCATCCGTCCACTGCACTGTCAACAAACTTGAGTGACCACGAGCAGTGACAGGACGACAGCACCAGCGCCCCAGTCTACCATAAAACCCTTCGTCTATGAACCCCTGGATCTGTACTTTTATCTAAGGGGGGATATTAATTATCAAACGCTAAACTAAATAAGTGGGTTTTCAACCTAGACTTAAAGATTGTGACTGTGTCGGAGTCCCGGACACATTTAGGAAGATTATTCCAAAGCTGGGGGGCCTTACAAGAAAAGGCTCTTCCCCCTGCTGTTACCTTATTAATTTTTGGAACTAATAAAAGACCAGCACCCTGTGATCTTAGTGGGCGTGGGGGTTCGTAATAGGAAATAAGTTCCTGAAGGTACTCAGGAGCAAGCCCGTGCAATGCTTTATAAGTTAATAAAAGAATTTTAAAGTCAATACGGAATTTAACTGGGAGCCAATGCAGGGCTGATAGGACTGGACTGATATGCTGAAATTTTCTAGTTCTGGTCAGAACCCTGGCTGCGGCATTTTGAACTATTTGAAGTTTATTTAGATTCCTATTTGAACATCCTGACAGTAGTGCATTGCAGTAGTCTAATCTAGAGCTAACAAAGGCGTGCCCCAATTTTTCCGCATCATCCTGTGATAATGCATTTCTTAATTTAGCAATGTTACGGAGATGTAGAAAAGCTATCCTAGTAGTATTATCTATGTATTTATCAAATGATAAACATTCATTACCATCTTTACCCTCGTGGTTAAACACATTGGTGAAAGCATAACAATGTTGATTCTGTAACATGTCCTCCGTGTGTGTGTGTGTGTGTGTGTGTGTGTGTGTGTGTGTGTGTGTCAGCACTGAGTCTGACTCTGACGGTACTTGTCAGTGTTTCTACAGTCTTCAGCGTCATACTGGTCATTTTACTTTGTGTTGTGTGGAGGAGAAAAAGGGGTAAGGAAACCTTTACCTATTCATAACCCTTAACCTAACGCTAACCCCAACACTAACCTTTACCTACTCATAACCCCTAACCCGACACTAACCCCAACATTAACCTTTACCTACTCATAACCCTAACCAAACACTAACTCTAACCTAAACAGTAAACATTAACTCATAAGGCTAACCCCTAAACCCTAGCCCTAACTCTACCCCTAAACCCTAGCCCTAAGCATCTCTGAAACAGTAATGTAGTATTAAAAACTAAATGAATCTTACTTGAAAAAATAATCACACAAGACTTATGAGGCTCATATCCAGTTTCCACACATTAGTGTTAGTGTGTCTTTAATATGAAATACAGTATTGTGTTTTCTAGAGGGGCTGGTAGCACAAATGCCCAAATGTCTGTGGGAGAGTGTTACGTATGCTGAGGTAAACGTCAGGCAGAAACCAGGTGGGCTGTGTTCACACGTTTTTGAAAGTGAGACGAATTACTAAGAACATGAGTTGAAGCAGTTCTGTTAACAACTGAACTAGTGTTCAGTAAAGGGTCTCATCTCTTAAACTTTACATTTAAATATAACTTTCTTTTAGTATTTGTGTGAATACATACTGGCTTATTGTTCAGTGAGTGCTATAATGTATGACTGATTCAGAACTGTAATTTACTTTGCAGATAATGCGTTTCCTGATTGCAAACCCATTTCTGTGAGTACAAAAAGTTGTGAAATGACTTGGACTCTGATAGTGGATCAGGCTTCTGCAAATCTCTGCCTGCTCAGTAAAACTCCCTCTGTTTGTTCTTATTTAGAATAACCTCCCAACTGAAGAAGTCGTCATCTATGCCACGGTTACTTTGTTTTAATGTAGAAATAAAAATTTCATTTTAACATGATTGGATTTAATCCAATGATATATTTATATCATATTACTTCTTTGCTGGCATACAAATGTAAGTACTGTTTTTAAAGAGCATTATGGCTTTTCAAATGATGAAGTCCTCATGATTCTTAAAGATTAAGAATGTCGCCTTTGGCTTGCTCACTGGGGGCTAGGACTCGGCACTTGTAAAGCTGCTTTGTGACAACAACTGTTGTAAAAAGCGCTATATAAATAAAATTTGATTGATTGATTGATTGATTATAGATATTAAAGAATGTTTGTGTCCTGATTTAAGCAGACAATAACAAACTGATTCACATGCTCTGCTATGAACATTTCTGTGTCTGCAGGCAGTAAAAGCTTTTGCCTGTTCTGGCTCGTAAAAAGGTTGTATTATTAAAATGTGTCCATGTATCATTAAGTGTCTTAATGATATTATTTAATACATTTTATGGTAATAGATTTCAATATTCAAGATTCACCTTACTATGATTACCTTTTTTATTTATATGCAAAATAATATTAATGTAAATGGAAATAAATGCTTTATGGATTTTGATTTAATAATTTAAAACCTGCCAGTCAAGTTTTTTTTTAATGAGTTTTCCCTGAAGGCATCAGATTTGCCATGTTTTGTTTATGTAGTGTTCAGTGTTGTCAGAGTTCACTGGTTACTGGCAGTGCATTTTATCTCCTATAACACAGTCATTCCCGACCACCATTAACACTAACCATCATTAACACTAACCCTAACCATCATTAACCCTAACCCTTGCACCATTCTGTGTTGTCGTTTAAGTGAATGATTATTAAGATCCTCTTTTCTCTTATACGTTCTTCTAATCTGTATAAATGTCAAATGTCCTGCCTGGGACCTTCGTGTTGACGTCACATCTCACAACCCTTTCTGCTTGATTCAGGAGTCAGGAGACTAGACAGCTTCAACGTTGATGAGTTTATTGACACACTGTATATGGTACGAAGTCCCAGTGTATCATGACCAGTCCCAGTGTATCATGACCAGTCCCAGTGTAGTCTAATCTGTAGTCTAATTCCCTTATATACGTTGGGAAGGAGGAAGACGAGGAGCATAAGGAGCAGTGTGATGAAGGTGAGGGCTCTTGGGGAAACAACATCATGGGTGTTGATGGTCGTCACCTTAGGGGTGAGACTTGAAAGGGTCATACAAACAAAGGAGGTGTTGACCATGCAAAGATGGACAACCAGCAGAACTTCTCATACTTGATTGTATTACGGTAGGCAGATGTACAGTCAGATATGAAAGAAACATATTCTCATTGTTCATGTTCTCATTGTTTTGAATGCAGTTAGATGTTTGTTTATTTCTAGTTTCCAGACCGAATATGTAACTGAGAGAGCACTTGAAAATCCATGACTTTCTCTGATGGTACAGTCAATGATAAAACAGTTCAGACAGTTCAGACAGGAGTGTAGAAGAGTCCCCAGTTAACTTGAGTCATAACTAGAAGGCAGGGGGCTATTATTCATAATTGGTCATTATGAATTACCTTGATGTGATGAGTTCTTGTGCCCCTCATGTTCAAACTTCGACATAGTCCTGCTAGGCCAAATTTTGCAAGATAATAGTGCTCGTCATTGCAACATGCTGACCACGACCAGAGGCAGTCTCCCCTAGTAATCAAAAGAGTCTCAAAGAGTGGGGAACACATGGATATCTGCATGTGCAAATGTTTCCTGAACTGAAAAAGACAGTTCAAGACTTTGGCTCCAAAGAAGACAGCCATAAACTAACATTAGATTAATTGGTGCCTAATTATGTTCCACATAAAATAAAATGTCAAGTGATTTTAACTACTGATGTGCACTGACATTTTAGCCATTTTAGTAGTGATACACACATAATAGTGATACAGACGTCACACTACTGTGACATTATTGGGCCCTGCAACCACTCGGTCTACTGCGCTTAAATAACCTGTTTCAAAAGATAGATCATTTACAGCAGGTTGGTACATTTATTAAACTTCATCTGTGCATTACAGTGACTACAGTGTACACACTACACTACACTATCAGTATACTACATGATTACACTAATTACAGTCACTATGCTTCACAATCACTATGCTACACTGCACAACACTCAAACTACACTGACTTTGAAACTATGTTAATTAAATCTATCTATTTGTAACTGTATGAATTTTTTTTGTTCTTGTTTTAAATACAACCCAATGCCCGCAATAATTAAGTATTTAATTCTACAACTTGAGAGCATTGAAGCATTACAGTGGTTGAGCGCTTTGATGACATCTAGTGTCGGTAAAAGCTAAACTGCCACCCAGACACGATGACTCAGAACCACAAAGGACGAGAATAGCGCTGTGATTCTGAGCGCTGGCATGAGGTTGTTCTGCTCAGAAGAAAACAAAAACAAAAGACCAAAGCCTGGAATAACTGGTAAATGTTTATTTACGTTCATTAAAACGAAGGTAAATAAAAGTCCTGTTAGGAATTTTTGATGCTTTGATTTAACCGTTGTAGCCAGAAGCGTGAAGGCTGTTTTGATGATATTGCAGTCAGTCACGCTGAAGGGAACCGAGCGTGATTGTTGGTGCGGGTTTGGCCGTCATTAACAGCGCTGTGTGCCGGAACTGCGCTCCGCCGCGTCTCGGTCCTCCGCTCCGTCGCGTCTCGGTCCTCCGCTCCTCTGTGGGTCTTGAGGACATCTCGTCTTGGCTCGTTTCCTTGAACTGCCGAGGCGACACAGCAGACAGATTCGCGTCCTCTGTCGTAAGTATTCGGCGTGATTAACGTCTCCCATGATTTTTACTAAGCGAACTTGGGGAGCGACTGCTACGGGTTTCTTTCCCCGTTTCAGCAGCGTGTAGATGCCATTTTGGCGACACCGTGGATGTGGGCCGAGGTTGGGTTTAACGCTTACGGACAGGGCTCGCTTGTTCGGTGTGTTTTTAAACCCAAATACGTCTGACAAACTAGCGCGCACCTGACAACATTGTGTCCTTAAATTAATAGGTCTGTCATTTAGTATTTAAAGTACAATTTCTCGACATCGCCTAGTCCTCCTTCAAAACTAACATGCTGTAGGCTATATTGTAACTAAGCATTATGTCTGTTGGCGGCTGTACGCCTCGATGAGGAATTACAGCGTCCAACAGACAGCTGATGTTCACTACAGCAAAGTCAACATGAACACAAGAACTTGTATGACAGAAGGAAGGTTAAACATTTTAGTATGTGACTTCAGTATTGTAGAAAATGCATACTTATATCAACAATATAGTGGAATAAATATAAACATTTGGTTTACTAGCAATTGTGAAATTCTGGGTAGGCATTTGGTGGACATTTGAACAATAAATACTAAATGTGACTATTATTTTTATTTTGTTTACCAGTACGAAACATTACCCATTAAGCCATACGATTCATGTTATCCTGAAACATGAAAGTCTTTTTTTTATTTCTGTATTTTGCTGTCACATTAAATGTTCTTTGTAACAACAATGAAGAGTGGTATGCAATGACAATAACACTTAAGCAATAAGTCATTATGGGATGTATCTCTTGTAGGAAGCTGTAGGCGTCCATAGTTCTCATTCTGGCAATATAGTTTAATAATTAATGAATCCATGTTGGTTCACAGAGCTGTGTAGATACGAGTGCTTAAGTGCTTGTGAATCTTGCTGGGAGGTGCTGGTATGATCTCTATGGTTCTGTGTGTAACAGAGTAGAGTTGGATATATTAATGTTTGTAACAAAGATATTTAGTTCTGCTAAACCCTGGAACAGAGTTGAACAAATAACCTGTTTCCCATCTCCAGTCTGCGGTAAAGGCCAGTACCATCGTGGCACTGACTGTGTGTAATTTTTTGTATTATTGAATGAAATGTTGTTGCAGCTAAAAGTGATTCCTTTATTAGTCCATCTGTACAACATTTTTTACACTGAGTAAGATGATGAATAAAATGCCTGGGTAAATATGAGGGGTTCTCACCTGTTCTTTGAAGGTTCTCACGTCAGGCGAAATGTCTAGCAGAGGAGGTAAGAAGAAGACCACGAAGACCTCGAGGTCTACCAAGGCTGGGGTGATCTTCCCTGTGGGCCGAATGCTGCGTTACATTAAGAGGGGTCTCCCCAAATACAGGATCGGGGTAGGAGCACCAGTGTATATGGCAGCTGTACTGGAGTATCTGACTGGTGAGACCACACACACACACACACACACAGCTCATCTGAACTTATTAAGGTACAGGAAGCAATGCTGGTGAGTAAGATGACTGTACCAAATGTATAATTATATAATGAGAGGCACATCACATAGTTCTGTTCTTGATTGCTGCATTTCAGCTGAAATTCTGGAACTGGCTGGAAATGCAGCCCGAGACAACAAGAAGGGGCGTGTCACTCCCAGACACATCCTATTGGCTGTCGCCAACGACGAAGAACTCAATCAGGTGAGACCGGAACTACTGTTACTGTGCTTAACCAGTGGGGATTTGACATTTAAAGTAAATGGAGATTATGTATTAGTTGGGAGTTCATTATGGATTATGTGTACATTGCTAGTGGTGCATACTTAGATGATACTGGGTGAGATACTGGGGGTTTACTGGCAGTGGGGAACCATCAGGGCCCTCTACGCCCTCTCAGAGGGCCTAAAATATTCTTAAAACATAAAAATATATAATATAATTTATCCAATTTTATTTGATCTACTTACAGTTTGATAATCGACATCTAAACAATTACAAAAATATAAGCAAATAAATTATTCACCCGTGTCTATTCAATCTGTGTTGGAAGGTGAGGGGTTAAGTGGATCCTGTGAGCCTGTGTCTCCCCCTATCAGGACTGTGATGACCGCTGTTCGTTTACAGAGGGCCTGGCAGTTATAATTCAGCACAATACCAGTTTCAAATGACAGTAAAATTGACCAATCATATCTTCCCTCTTAGTGGGCGGGCTTAACTATATGATAATTTCCGCCCGCTGTGGCGACGCTAGCTGTTGTTAGCGTACCACTGCTAGCTAGTTTCGATTCATTCCTTTGATGTCCTCGTGCGCGTTGTTTACATATTCCGCTCCCGAGGAACACGGAGCTGTGAACCTTATTTTGTTTAAGTTATCTTGTACATATGTTATTGTTTTATTGCGTTTCTAAAGCTGTACTACTGTCGTCTCAAATTTTTTTTCTTTCCACGATTTTCCTGAACTTTAACCTTTCCCATGATTCATAGCTGAATCCGGTTGTTGGTTTCCGGTTGTAGTGTTTACATTATGAGCGAGTCAGAAAGTGGACGTTCGTTGCTGCTTTATTAAAAATACACGGCCAATAATACTAGGTGGCTGCACAGTACGAGCGTTTAAAAAAGTTGTGGTGACTGTGTTTTACCAGTGCCCCACCCCTCAACGCTCTCAGAGTGGGTTGATAACATGAAGCTGTGGCCTGAAGTTAGCGATATTGATATAGTCAATTACTTCGTCTTTCCCGAAGGCGTAGATGGCGAAGAGCTACGGAACTATAAAAGCACAGAGGCATACAACTACCTTTATAGCAACAAAATAGGAAAGGTATTGTATAAAAAACATGGTGATTTCATTTTTTAAAAGCTGAGGTAGAGCCAAGTGAGACCGTGAGCCGAGGTAAACATCAGGCGTGGGTAATGCTGAGGGAGAGTGGAGTAGTGGAGACAGTGGGTTACTCGTGCATTGCAGAACGTATGTTGTGAAACATTGAAAAACAATAAATTATATGTATAATATCTCGTTTGTTTGTAGTTTTACTTTTACTATAACTATTTGTAGATCCGTTTGGCTCATGCGAACTTTTCGTCTCTTCTTTTGGGGTGGTCTATCGTAACCCAAATACAGCTCCGGGTCAGGATGCAGCTCTGTAGGCTTCTTTTCAACAAAGTGAAACGAGCAAACATATATCCTCTTCGGATGGTATTTCAGTTTTAAAACTGCAAGCCACGCTAGGCTCCTTCCCTTCGGTATGGAATGCAAAGCAAAACGTAGTTACTTGGATATCCCCGCATGATCATGATTGAGCCGCGGACATTTTTCTCCGGTCGCGCTGTCTGCCAGGTTCACAATACACGACTTTTCAGTCGTCAGGTTTTTGTGCCGTTCGCACTACACGACTGGTTGTGCTGTAATCGCAAGTCTTTCAGTTGTTGTGGCTTTCACACTACATGACTGATCGGCGACGCGGGCTCACAAAGACTCTCAGTCGCCGACCGGGCTAGATATTAAACATGCTAGATATCTGCCGGTCGTCTGCGATGAGTCGGCGATGGCTCGGCGAGCGTCTTTCAGCAGTTCACACTACACGACTGAGTGAGCGACGAGTGATCGCCGATTTGCCTCCGACCACAGTTTCTGTCGGCGATCTACAAAAAACAGTCGGCGACTGAAAAACCAGCCTAAGATCGTGTAGTGTGAACCGGGCATAA